>NC_056732.1:1512414478-1512599478 GCF_019279795.1 Protopterus annectens | reverse complement strand
CTGAAATGCTCCCCTAGTCTTTCTTTTGTTACCCTCCTTGAGGCTGAAAGGAACTCGGTTTATTGGTTAGGCTTATGATGGTCTGTAGACTGATTACCTAGTGCTTACATATGAAAGTATGAGCCTGTTATAGCCAAGAAAGACAAATTACTAAGCAAATACAGTGTATCAAAGCACAATACATTATTATATGGTGTTATACCATGCTACTTATGTTGCATCAGAGACAAAATGAGGATAAAGAGGTTCATAGGTTCATAGGTTAGTACTAGGCTAACTGCTCTTGTGAGCCATTTTAAGCCTAGCCATTTATCCTCTGTGAGATTCAAACCCTGTATCTTGTGTTTGTAAGGCAAACACCTTAACCATTAGGCCACCCTCCCAACCCTACCCAGGATAAAACACCTTCCCTTGACACACGTGTCCCCACACAAATATGCGGGAGAATATATTGCACACTCGCATAGTGGCAAAAGGCAGAAGGGTGAGGAAGACACCTGACATTAACAGGATAACTCTGATGAAGTGTGAGGGATACCTAGTGTGTGCCGGCGTGACCGACCATACCTGACAACCTGTGTGAGCTAGATATCTGGACAGAGCCGTGAATACAAGTGAGACAAAGGTACAACAGCAGGTACAATATGCAAAGATAGCTGTTAGAAGTTATTCATGTATGTGCAGTCTGAGTACCTGGGAAGTCCACTGGGCGAAGAAGTGCCCAGTAACAGCGGAGGCCCGGGTAGAAAAGCTCCACAAGCAATACAAGGAAATAAAGGTTACATAATGTTAAAGGTAAAATACAAGAGTAAAAGGCATACAGTCAGGAAATACACATGCATAAAATGTGCATAATAAGACAGTGCAAATCCAGAGTTTTGTAGTGGTAATACAGAAATTTACAACAATGACATACTTGGAGTCAAGTGAGTGTCAGCTAAGTCTGGTTAAGCTGGAGGGTAGAGAGGAACAGGAGTATGGAGAGCTCAGAGGAGTGAGATCCCTAGAATGTATAACAGGTGCAAGCAGGAATATATCCATGTGGATGGATAAACATAGATATATCGTAGAATGACAGTTTGCACAATGGCATTAATGTCCGGAGTATGAAGTCTGAAACTCAACTATCTGCCAGCACGTCCCGACTTCTGTCTCTAATGCCGAGCTACTGCTGTGCCAGAACACAACAGCGTATTACAGAGGTTCATACCATATCACTCAACTGTCCAGATATTCACAGAATGACCAGAGTGTTGGCTCATATTGTTGTGTGCCTCTGACAATCTGTGTCTGTCCAGTAAATAGGTGTGGACTGACGTCACGAAATAATGAGGATTAAGTATAACACTCCACATCCCGCAGAAGAGTCATGATAATGCAAATCCTAGTATTCTATCAACTTTATAAGCTTGTAAGGAAACTAGTTAAAATGTGTCCCTCTTACTCTCCCCATCATATAGGGTTTGCGCAGATTTGTTGCTCAAAGAGGTTGAGAGGTATGGTCAGTACATATGTACAGTAACAACCCATGACATTTGTGTAATGTACAACTGCATACCTGTAGTCACATCATGTCCAAGAAAATAATCCCCGTATGAATGAATACAGGTAATAGTCAAATGTGAATGGGAAACACCCCCCCCCCTCACCGTGGTGTATGGACCGTAACAACCCCACCCATAATATGTACAGCCAATACAATAAGCTCCTGATAGGTGCCCAAACACATGTGTCTATAAATACAGGTAAAATGTTCATAATAGGGAGAAGCTCCCTGTCCACATGCTTCATCTGACATTTGAACTCGGCCAGGGAAGTTCCGTTCACCAGGCGGACAAGCCTATACCCAGATCACTACATGAACACCCTGAGAAAATGCATGAGGTTAAGCAGTAAGTAGGGAGGAAAAATAATTTAGTATTGTGGTAAAATTGTAATTCCTGACTTAGGTCTACATGCAACATTTCAGTATATTATAGCTAATCAATGCATAAAAGTTCCAGATACTATCAATGAATAATACTCATTTAGGTAATAATCAGGCAAATGAGGGGAGCAGAAACAGTTAGCCAGTGCTAAGTAAAGTGATTTAAATGCTTTGTGGAAGTTTGCCAGGAGCAAGAGTATGGCATGTTGTAAATTAAGAGCATTTGAAATATAAAAGTCAATATATGGAAAAGATGTGTTCCATAATGGCTATTTTATACTTAAGAATAGTTGAACATTTAGCTGTATTAGGAGGTACTTAGGTCTTGGGCTACATAATCTCCCTATGAGTAGGCATCAGCCATGGTAAACTATTTCACAGATTAAGGTGTTACCAAGGTACCGGGCTCTGGGTTCTACCACGAGCCAGTTTGCCTGCCCTTTGTAAAACTGAGCAATGATGCTAACATGGTGTAACAATACAAAGTATGATCACTCGACTGACCAAGTCATTAATTCATTTTTTCTGATACCAGTTTTATCCTCTTATGGGCTGTAGGGGACATAGAGTCTATCCTGGCAAACAGTGTGTTTCAGGTGGAAACAATCCTGGCTGGGATGTAAACCCACATGCCCAGGCACAATGTACAGACACACACACACACACACACACACACACACACACACATGCACAAATTCACCTATCAGCATTTTCTTGTGATATGACAGGAAACAGGAGACCTCTGGCTCATATAAACTATACATAGAAGGTACTACAGTCAATGACCAAACTGGACAACCAAGCACTGTCAGGCAGTAATATTAACTACTGCCACCCATATATATATATATTTTTGTTTAGTATTCATGAATGGACTTATTGTTTTCAGCTGAGCTCAAGGCTATGATAAGAAATCCATATTCTGCTTGCAAGCTGAGTATATTTTGAACACTGACCATTCTTTTCAATGATGACAAAAAATTTAAAATATTGTCAGCAGCTCAAATGTGTGCTAATTCTATTTATGCACTGTTTGCCTATGGCAGTAATCAAGTTGGTTGGAAGAGTATGTTGTCTTTCAAGGATGACAAACAGCATAATTTGCTTTTTCCTTCAGTTTCAGTTTACATTATTTTTGTTCATGCCATTAGTTGGATAAGCAGATTATGCCTTATCATATATCTGGTCAGATTACTTTTTGTTATACAAACCTGTTTCCATTTTTTTGCATGTGATCTTCTCTGCATATAACCCCACATTCACGTTATGTTGTCTTCTGGTGCTAGTTGCTGTGCATGCACATTTATAAACTCTAACATTTATTAATGTACTTTATCATCATCTTACATAACCGAGTTTCTACTATGTTGTTAAATAACTTTAAGAATTTATGTCAGGCACTTTAATTATTGTTCTGTTTAAGAAATCTTGTGCATTAACATGATACAAGTTACTCAGCTAAAATACTAGTAAAATCATGCAACCTCATATCATAGCATAGGGGCACAGGCAAACATACATAGGACACATGTAGGAGCACAAAGATTAATTAGAGTCAAACGGTTTAAGAAACATATTTATTGTGTTCCTTACACTGCAGATAGCAGCCATTTATGTCAAAGCAATCAGATTACTGCTGAGATATAATAAGAAATGCCACATTAATATTGCCCACTTTTGAAATCCTAAACTTGCCTTTTGAAATGGTCTTTCAAAGCAGTGGTCTCAAAACAAAATTCTTCATTATAGAGTGAGACATGATGGGTTCTTTCTCCTGCCCCAATTTGGAGGCTGCATTGCCTGTCTGTAGCTACCCATTCCACACAATGTCCTCACAATGAATATCACTGTCAGTCTCAAAATCCAGCTGAAGAGGTTAACCCTCCTCCTCTACACACTCACGTTGAAGTTAATCCATGAAAACCATTGCTCCCCCCCAAAAAAAAAGAACATGCTTCTTTCCAGAAGCATTTCTTATTTTATAAAAAAATTCAATGACACTGTTCTAGCTAGAATTTTCAGCTTGGATAATTTCTTGTTCATATTGTTTTCTATTTTCTGTGTTGCTTTTAGTATCCTTCAATTTATTTCTTATATTGCTTTTTTGCCACTTGAATTACCTGTCTTGTATAATATTCTCATGTGGCTAGGGCATGTAGTGACTTACTTTTGTTAACATAGCCATGTGGTTTAGGTTTGTTCATATAGGTAGGCTAGCTAGCCTATCATGAGTTACTGTCTGGTTTGGCTCATTACTATGGATGAGTTTTTCAGTCGTGATTTATGATCCTTTGTTTTCATTAAGTATATATCAGTTTTCTGTAGGTTAAAGTGGTCATTCAAAAGTTGATATGATGAAATCCAGTTAGTAGACAAAAGCGCTTACCATAAATTAAAGCTGAGTTATTCCGTTGACTAAACCTGCTTGAATTTATTTGTTCAGTACCTTTACAGAAGAGGAAATAACACCTGAAATTTTGGACTGTTTATTACTGTTACTTGTATTTCTAACTTTAAAAAATGTTATTTTTGTTTTCATTTTTCTCAAACATCAAGGAAGCAAAGGCAGTATATTTTTCACACTGGGAACAGTTATCTCCTCACATCTCTGCTGTGGTTTATGTAATTAATTCATCCTGTGACTCTCTATTGGTGTACACAGGGTTCTTGGATGTGAGGTGCATTTACCAAAGCCACAGGTGATCTTTGCCATTTCATTTGAGAACTGTCAGAGACAATGGAAATCACTCTAAGAAATTCTGAAATTTACTCAAAGACAAAAGGCTAGATAACTATTGTAAGAAATGTTTCTAGCCAAACTATTGTAGGTGGACAGCAGCTGATACCATGTCAAAGAACCCAGGGGAGTATTAAGGTAGTACAGAAATAACAAGCCAGCAACGGAGATACCATCCCTGAAAAGCTTCAGTTACAATTAAGAACACTGTGTCAAGAATATTCTTTTTCACTGTTCTCACCCTTCCACAGCAAACTGTGCTCCAAATTATACTATTTTAGCATCTTCTACGGTAGCAGTTATGGCTTGAGTGGCTTTCTGTGGGAGAAGGGTCCCATGGTGCCAATACCTAACTACATTTTGGCTTTGCTGCATATCCTAATTGCTCATCCCTTTCTACTGGGGAAGATTAAAATACAAAAGCCACACAGGTAATCCTACTTTCTTCAGATCTGGTCAAACCACTGTGAATACTTGGGCTTCAAATGTGCCTACTGCAACTGCTGCCTGTGAGTCAAGAATGGATTGGCCAGTAGATTCAGCTCAAAGGATAACAAAGGATTCAAGGTGGGTAGCCCTAGGTCAGATGATAGAATGCCTCTGCTAGAAAACAAGGACTGTATAAAGGAAATGAATTATATAACACACAAGTAATAAATCTGCACGTGACATATATTAAGACTTTTAATAGATTTATTTTATACGACCCATACCTAACTTTAGAATACACAGTGTATGCTTCTGTGTTTGTTTACCAAATAAAGTATTTGTTTTCAGGAGTAATGCTTTCCACCACACCATTTTTGGAAAAGTACAGTGTAACCATACAGACAACACACTGTCTTTCTACTCAGTCAGTTTGTTTGCTTATGTTAACTCCTACAACATTCTCCACATAATCAACTTAAGGGCAGCTTTGCTGTCAACCTGATATTATTTTTCCTCCATTTGGCCCATTTCAAAGTACTCCTGCAAGAAACATAAAGGAAAGGTAAGCAGTAACACATGGAAGGGGGTCTACTGTCTATTGTTGCAACTCCACAAGACGGCTACATCACAAGATGTGACTGAATGCTTCTGTTACCTGAACAGTGATGTGCAAACACAGTGTGTAGCTTGCAGCACCCCACTTCTGCTGCATTAATGCATGACGATACATAGTACAATAAATAGAAAACAGCTTTTCCAGCTTTACTAGTTAAAACTATAACCGGAACATGTAGTAAAATTGTCTATAAAACAGAAATTAATCTTGTATTACAACATCTATAGAATTATCTGGACATTTGTAAACTATGGGGACTTAGTGAAAATTCAGACTTTGTTTACTGCATTTGGATTTTTTATAAGCAAAACCTTTCATTTTAACCTGCACAAACCTTTTAAACAGTCAGGAAATGTACTGCTCTGCATGTTGCAATAAACTAAAATAGCTAGCAATATGCCTTTTACATCAGTACAAACTTTATTTGCTGGCTTTCTGGTATGGTTCAATGTTTAGTTAATGCTTGCAGTTTATTAAGACTGTGCTTTAGACTCTGCATGAAATGTATGTATACAGCTTTTCTACTACTGTAGTGAGTCTGTACCTAGTGTGATGTTATTACTTACATTTCTGCATTTCTGTTTCTGACATAATCTGTATTCCACCTGAGCTGAACCTGAAATTTGTTAATACTGATCAGTGCATTACTCTGGTAAACAAATATAAATAAATAAATAAGCAAACAAATTAGCTCCTGTTCAGAGATGATCATTGATTTGCCACACTGCTGTATTTCTACCTAAAGTGGGGTTCAAATTAAGTTTGGTGATATGAAGTAGCAGTTCACTACTGGTTAACTTTGTACATTAAGAACTACATGCAAATCATTTTAAGCTGTTTGTAGTATCAGAGTAATCAAGGCAATGAACAAGAAAAATATGATTTGATTCCCACCTGGAAGTTGAGGATTTAAGGTCATAAACTGTTATGGACTTCATTTTCTAGTTCTTGATTTAATTTCATCTGCCTTCATTTGCCTACTCTGTAACTCTAAGTAAGTCACTTAACTAGATATTTCTCCCTATCATCCACTGAAAATGGGCCTCAGTCTGGTTAATGAAATACATAAATAAAAATATATAAAATATACCTCTGCTTGAATGATATGCAGCCTTAAGATTGCTAACTACACCACAACTCAATGGTCAGATATTTACTCTATAAAAAAAAGAAAAAGAAAAAATATGCCTTGCATCTAAATCATCTAGCCTGCTGTACATTGACTATGGTATTTCACTTGGTAAAGATCGAGGTGCTGGCAAGTTAAGCAGGGTAGACCAAAAGTCTGTATTTCCAACAAAGTCTCCAACTCATGCTATGGGATCCCCAGGCATTCCCTGGCAAGAAATTCCTGGGTATGTCTCATGGCCTCCTCTCAGTTGGCGATGACTGGTGCACCTCCTGTAGGAAATGTCAAGGGTTACATCAACACCAGGTACTCAAACCACCTCAAATGTTTCTCACAGATTGCCAGGCTCCTCCCTGTGACACAAAAAATCAGTCTGGCTACACTACAGAACATTTTTTCCCCACCATTTGTATCTGTGAACTCAACATTGTGGTCTCTAACAGAGACATGGATGAAAACATATACTGAATCAGGTGGGTAAAACTTTCAATATATGTCTTCATCCATGTCTCCAACAGAGACATGGATGAAGACATATATTGAAAGTTTTACCCACATGATTCAGTACGTTTAATAGTTTTGAGTACTGTTTTATACCTTCCACCATTTTGCATGGTAACCCTAAAGGTGTTTCTCCTTGTTTTTTTTTTTCAAACTCATTTTCTGCTGCTGATCAAGAATGGAGTTGTCTCACTACTTAGCAAAATGTGGGGGACAGGACAAGCTCAAAATGAGGCATTTTCCTTCCCCAAGAAAAGTACAAAACTAAATATTAGGGCTAAAAATCTTATGGATCCTGAATAGCTTGGAGGACCTTATACGGGCCACCCATTTTCAACCTGATAAATGAAAAAATACTGTGGCAATGTTTTGATCTAGCTTTGAACTTCATTAACTAATTCAAGGACAAGGAGCAGTTTCAATTCCATTTAAAAGGGAGGCACACTTCCTACTACCGGCAACACTTTAAAAAATAGAAGGGAGAAGGGACACTACCATCTTCTTACCTCTGATCTATATAGTCATCTTAAGGTACCAATGCCCTCTCTCCACACTAGATTTCTGTCAACTGGTGATATTCATCATACTTGCAACGTTCAGAATGGATACTGAGTCCAATAAGCCATAAGCCAGAATCTCCATTTTGCTACATTTTTATGTCTCAAGTGATCATCTAAATTCCATGACTCAATCTCTGCAGTTCCCTGCAATATCTTATGCACTTCTATTTCAGGGGGATCCCAAAACTTTAATTTATTAATGATAACTTTCTTAACTACTAATACAAATAAAGAATGCAAGACCCTTTCTGCCTCAGCCCATTTAGTCTTTAACTGGGTGTCCAGGAGGAATACATTATAGTCTAACTTCACCCTACCTGGACAAGGTTCTTTTAGTAGTGCTTTCCAAGATGGCTGCACATTCAGTAAAAGCTTAATTCTAGCTCTCCCAGTGTGAATGCAGAAACTCAGCAGAGAAGGCCAGTGGACTTTTGTGTTTCGGGTAAATTTCAGTAACTGGCTAGTAAGTGCACTGCCTGGACGCTAGGAAAAAGAAATACAGAGGATATGAAGGAAAATCAGCTACAAAAGGTGAGGGAAAAAAACAGTGACTGGGAAAAGTACTACAGCTCTTCAGCAAAAAGCAGTGCAAGCTCCAGACATGACTGCCAGTAACCTAGTAGAAGGCATAAGACAACTCACACAAACCGGGTTAAAATAAATGAAACACTGATGGAGTATATCAACTTAAATAACAAAAGGCTGGACAAAATTGGAAAAGCTTTAAACAGATATTCAGATGAGGTGATAAAACTGCAAAAATCAGAGATCAAAATGAAGAAAAGGCTGGACAAATATGAGATTGCACAAGAAGAGATGCCTCAAAAAATAACAGAATTAGAGGACAGAGCATATAGAGAAAACCTTAGATTTTCAGCTGTACCAGAGAAGCTGCAAGGAACAGACTGCATTAATTTTTTTGAAAGCACAAATAAGCAAGTGGACTGCTATTCCAGAGCAGGAGTTGTTAATTGAAAGAGCACAGTGTGAATGCTCTAAACCTGGCTATGGGAAAGCTACCTAGTAACCTTTAGTACCTTTAATAGTAAAGATGAAATCTTACCAGCAGAAGGAGTTGATTCTAACAAAACTGTGTCAGAAGGACAAAGTACTAAAACTGGGAGACAGCAGAGTGTTTGTGGAGAATGGTTACTCTGTACACCAAGTAAAAAAGGAGTACATTTATTCCACTATTCAAGGAATGTCCAGAAGCAGGCATGAGGTTTTAATTGCTGTCCCCAGCTAGCTTCAAAATATTCTTCCCTGGATGGACAAAATATTTTTTTGCTGAAGTACATGCTAAGGAGGAAATACAAAAGTTTGTCCAACAAAAAGTGACCTGTGAAACAGAATGAGATTCCACTTTTTGTTCTTCTAGTAATAAAGACCACAGAGAGTCTGTCAGTTAAACCTTTTCCAATGTTTCAATGGAAAATGATGGAGAGAAGGGAGGGAGCATGAGAGTTGACTAGAATAATTGAGTCTATGCTGGAAAAGAAGTAGAGAAAGTATATGGTGATGGAGATGAACAGGAATAAAACCAGTCTTTGAAATTGACAAATATGGGATTACAAAGCAATAACTATATTTGTGAAATATGACAGAACAAGAAAATCTGGAAATATTGGACTTTTTTAGACTATGTTGGACTTGTGGGGGCCCCTATAAAGTATATGCCCTACTTCATGTCATTAACGTTTGGAAAAATACTTAGGAGAGGGGAAGAGGAGGGAGAAAGTCTTAAAAGTACTATTTTATAGGGCATGATTTTCATCGCATACTATAAAGTTTTCTCATTTGTTTGTAAGTGTAATAGGGATACTATTGTAAACAGGTGCTCTTTTTCTATCTCCCTTCTTCTGTCTTTCTCCTTGTTCAGTTTTAAGAAATGTGGACACTGCAATGTAAAAAGAAAGTCTGGTTAAAAGACCATGGCAAAAGAAAATACTATATGCCTTTTCTCATTATTGCATGGGGAATGACTGGATTAAGGCCCTTAGTTTGATCTAATAACATGTTTTATGAGAAAGTAAGTAAATGAAAAAGAATATTGAATGCTATAAGGCTTTTTTTCTAGCAAATAAATGTAAACTTAGTAGCAATTCTGTATCTGTTCCTCAAGTCTCCATGAAGACAATCTAATAAAGAGAAATTGGCTACTATCTGATAAAGAGAAATTGGTTAGGAAAAAAAGTCAGGGGAGATAATGTTCTCTGAAAGCACAAAGTATACCATGAGTCTCAGCATGTATAACCTTTCTTTTAGGTTAACTCAAATCTATGAGTGTTCCTATTATGAGAGTAAAGCTTCAGTATTTGAAGATGTACATAGTTTTGTGTGCTGGTATTAAGTTAAGAGGTTTTGTGGGGCATTGGGGGTGATTTTTTGAGGGTTTTCAATAAAACAAAATGTTTTATTTGTGCGGCAAATGCACTATTTGTAGGTTTGTTGTGAAGCAATTTGATGAAATTAATGGAATTACTTTTGTAACAAGGGGAACTTATAACTGTAATTCAACAGCAGTAGTGTATGGTATTGAATGCCCCTGTAAAAAATATTATATTGGAGAAACCAAAAGAACATTAGCTTGTAGAATAAAAGAGCATGTAAGAGACATTACAAATAAGAAAGAAACTAGCCCCTTGGCTATGCATTTCAATAGCCATCATGGAGGGAAAAATGATGGTATTAAGGTGACAGTATTGGATAGTATTCAAAATACCAAATACTTAAATGACAAATGTATAAAACAAATGTTAAGAAAAAAAGAATTGTATTTGATACTGAAATTTAATACTCTCAAACCAAATGGCTTAAATTGTGACTGCTCATGGAAAAGTCTACTTTAATTAATGTATTTTTAAAGGAAAGTTATGTCTTTTATGTTTTTTAAGTTTTTAGTTAACTGATTGTATAATTGATAGTTAATTGATTGTTAATTGATGTGGGAGGGGTTTGTTATATATAAAAGCAGTTGGAAGTTAGTATAAGATTATCTTTTACTCTGAAAAGGCTATCTGCCGAGGCGCTAGAGAGAACGATATCTATACATTGGTTGTGTATTACTGATACTGTGAAATTGGTCTTCCAGTGGATTAAATTCTTTATGGTTGCTGTGGAGTCTTCCTTTCGTGTGGTATAATAATAAAGAGAAATTGGCTACTATCTGATAAAGAGAAATTGGTTAGGAAAAAAAGTCAGGGGAGATAATGTTCTCTGAAAGCACAAAGTATACCATGAGTCTCAGCATGTATAACCTTTCTTTTAGGTTAACTCAAATCTATGAGTGTTCCTATTATGAGAGTAAAACTTCAGTATTTGAAGATGTACATAGTTTTGTGTGTTGGTATTAAGTTAAGAGGTTTTGTGGGGCATTGGGGGTGATTTTTTGAGGGTTTTCAATAAAACAAAATGTTTTGTAAGATGTGACATAGGCTCAAATGGATATGACAAGAAATAACTGTATAAAAGTTGGGTCTACTTCACCCTGTTGAAGGCCGACAATATCGAAGCTAATATTGTCGGCACCAAAATGTCGAAAGCGAAAGTCATCGCTCGTGTAAACAGAAATCTCCGTAAGGGGAGACTTCTTTTTACTGCAATGTAGTGTGATCTCGGAGTTAGTATATTTAAGTAGTGGGGGGTGCAGGGGGGCTTGCCCCTCTGCATAGAGCAATTTGTGTTGTGCTTGGGTGTTTTTTTTGTGTGTGTTCGATGTTTGGGGGTTTCAACATTTACATGCTGATTATTATGCTGTCGACAGTTTGAGTTTTCAACAGCGTAATATAAACGCATAAAAGTTCAACCTGCCAAACAGTATATGCATGTAACACAAAAGTTGGAACTAGACATTTAACAAAAAAGCTAGTATACATAAAAGATGGGAATAATAACTTTTTAATTCAATGATACTTTCTGTAATGTCTTTAAATGGCAATGGTCTTACAGATAAATACAAAAAAGAAACAGTAGTGAACTATATTAAAAATGTAGACTGCAAATAGCTATGCTACAGGAGACTCACTTGAAAAAAAAACTGAACATGTGAATTTGATAAAGAAATGTTTTCAATCTGGTTATTCAGTGAAATATCTGGGACAAATTAAAAGATAATTGCTTATATTTATTAAAAGAGGACCTCCAATAGTGACAGAAGAGGATAAAAAAATAATAATGGTAGATTGTAGTACTAAGGGGATACTGACAAGAGAGGAGGATTATATTGGCATGTATTTATTTATTTATAGTCCACCTAAAACTGCTATAATAGAGCTTAAGAAAATTCTGAAAGAAATAATCAGCTTTCAGCAAGGAATATTACTTATAAGCTGGGGACTAGAATTTGATTTGCAGCAGTGAAGATGTATCTGGGGGGCCCAGAAGGAAAATTATAACAAACAATGGTACACATTTGAAGAAGTTTATGAAAATGTTTGGCATGAAAAATGTGAATTCAGTATTAGAAGTTCAGAGTGAATTTCCACATTCTTTCTCAAAATACAAAAACTGGACTAGGCTAGACAGAATTTATATTTCACAAGAATGTGTGCATTTTACTGAAGGTTTTGATACAGACCCAATCACTATTACAGATCATGTGCCAATTGTTTGTCTTTTCAGCTTTTCCCGGTTAGGGGTCACCACAGCAGAACTCCGGTCCGCTAATGATTGGCAGTAGATTTTTTTTTATGGTGCCGAGTTGCTAGCCCGACACCCAACCTTCAGTGAAGGCATGCCCATTCACGCATGTCTTCTGGAGGCCACTCGACCATGGGGAGGACATGCAGACTCCACACAGAAGGCACTCCAGTAACCGAAATAAAAATACAGCATAATGAAATAAAAATGAGACACTGGCGCTTTCCCACCTATCTGTTGATAAGAAAGGAATTTAAGGAATGGGAAGTGGAAATTATTCAGGAGCTATTAGAGAAGACAGAATTTTCTTCTGAATCTATAACTACGGAGTGGGATAAAATTAAAGCTGAATTTTAAAATGATGGAAACAAAAGAAAGGGAGATATGGCTAAGAAGTAATAAGAATTATTTAGAGGGACTGACAAATGTTAAAGAATAACAGAATACGGAGAATCTCACAGAACAAGATGAAGACCAACTGCAGAATGCTAAACAAAAAATAAGGGATTACCTTGATAATATGCAGTTTAGAAAGATTGCTTTTAAGCAACTGTTTTATGATAATAGCTCTACAGCAAAAACATTTAGCACAAGAACTCAGGCAAAAGAAAGTAAAAAAGGCCATCACCAAACTTAGGGAGCCGATAACAAGGAAGGTATCTAGAGATCCTGTAGACGTATTAGAAATATTTCAGAAAATCTATGAAAGTCTGTCTAAAGCAGAGAAATACAGAAATCAAGAAAAACTCCAAACTGAAATGTTTATGGAAGAATTATATATGTCAAGGTTAGAGGCAGATGAGGCTAAATTACTAACAGTGAGGATAGGAGGATATGAGATAAAAAAAGGTGATGTATAACCAATCTACAGGAAAGTGGCCAGGAACACATGGTATTCCTGTCGAAATATGGAAGCTAGGAGGGAAAAAACTAATAAAGATCTGGAAGGTTTTGTTTAACAGTATTTTAAGAGGAGGAGCATACCTCTCAACCTGGAAACATGAAATATCTGGACTGAGGCCCATGAAAAATAGGTACAAATCTGCACAGTGATTAACATAACTTTTGCATACATAATTATGTAACCCTACCCACTCCCATGGAATTGTGGGATACCGACTTTCAAATGCAAACTGAAGAACAGATAACCAAAATATGGTCCCAGATTCTGGCACTGTCCAGAATTCCTGTGCAAAGAAGTTGAAAGGCATATAAGTGCACACATTATAAGCAATTTAGACTAGGACCTCCAATTTATCTACATGATCCTTTGGAAATTCTAGAGGAAACCATAGTGCTAAACAAAATTCAATCTAACAAATGCAGAGAGGGCATGCAGACTCCACATGGCATGCAAGTAAAGTTAATTAATTACAGAGCTACACTGCATACAGTTAAAAAAACTGAAATCTGCACAAAAAATGTTGCACTGCTGAGGTATCTTCAGCACGTCCATAAATGTGCAATTTGGTAAGCTGACTGTGCACATGTTTTCAAGCAGACCAGACAGAGATATTACACATTCCATGTTTGAAAAATTTTAAGCAAGCCAGCCCAGCATGCTTGCCACTAACTCTAGTATTGCTTTAATATGAAGGTTTGTTTATTAAAATACATACACTTACTTTTCATTACCTTCATTCTGCAAAAATAGTTTCAGTTTGGTCCTAAAGACAACACTTCTAACTTCATGAATCTTATTACTGCTACTACAGTGATTGACAGTCCCATTAATATGAAGTACGCCTTCGTAAGCAACCTCTTCTGATGATTCATATACCATTACTCCAAACATGTGCCCAGTTTCTCAGTGAAATGGGATCCTTGTCAGAAAAATAAAATGAGCAATGAAAGATTGCAAACATTCAAGCTCATTTTTGCACCACCTCGCCTCACACCCAATCAGCGCCCAATGGTTAGAACCTTTGTTGTGAATGAGAAGTTTAGGGAAAGTCCAACTAGTGTAGCTTTTTTCAGCCTCCCGAGTCCTGAAAGGTCTGTTTATTTAGCAAATTGCTTGTATTAGTTATCCAGTGATGTGACTGCTTACTAAGTGAATGAATATATTTATTCTATATCGACACATAAAGCAACAAAATAATAAATAAACATAACAAGCTGCTCTATATCCCCAGAATGTGCTGTATGTCTGGTATACCCGTGGTACACTCTGCATGTCACCCTACAGCTGCTTTGATATTTAACAGCTAAGATGATTGCGCGCCTTTCTCTAACCCTTACCAATCCCAAGACTTCTGCGTCACGTACATACACATATTATGAGTAACAGACCAAATACATGAGGCAAACATCTGCATTTTCTGCAAATTCTGTGAAAATCTGTACAGTTGAGAGGTATGCGTGGCCCCACAAATGAACCATCTCAGTCATCAAACTGTAATAAAAACATTTTCAGTAGTAGTCATACTAAACTTTATCTGTAAACAAAGCAAACAGACACAGACTACACAGTTACGACACTGTAAAGTTTCAGGATAGCCGATTTGTACTTTTTAATACTTGCTGTACTAATTGTAGATGTACTGTGATCTGTATCGTCCGTACAAACTTTCTGCTCACTACAAGCACTATAATTGGACTTATATTAAAGTGCTGTGACTTTCATTTAACAATGTGTAGTCCCTTGCAGCTCCTATTCTTTGAAATGTCAGACATACTTTTAATGCCAAAGCACCATAACTAGACAAAAACATAGCTTATTTGTATTGACCAGACCTTCTCACACTCCCTTTCATTCCTCAACAAACTCAAATGTATCCAGTACTTCCATAAAACAATATGGATGAAATGGAAATTCCTGAATAAACCCTGATTTGAAGTAACACCTAAACACAATTCTGTACAATTATCCAAGTTTTCTCATTGCCTAAACACTATCATCATTTAATTATTTTATTTGTTGAGAATTAACTTATGTTCCCAGCTGTTTGTGTGCCCATTTTACCAGCTGATGGTGCTCAGATATGCAAGATGGACAGAATACAGGTCAACAACAAGTCCTCAGACTCCACACTACTTTGGTTAGCTCCGCCTTCTATCCCTGCCCCTTCTGCTCTTCAGTGACTATTTAGCAGATTGTCAGAGTAATAAATGCCTGTGTGTAGCAGTAGTATTGTGTAGTTAACGAGACAAGAGGTAACAGTTCTAAACCTTAAAAATATATCCAGCCAGTTATACTGATATACATGCGGTTGGACATGCAGGCCAGACTTAAGCAAGATCTTAATGAATCTCCTGACAGAGTTAAACCTGATGGTTTCTATTGGCTCTGATAATCCTTCGGATCATTTAAATAGTTTGTGATAGAGGGTGCAACCGAACACATGCTGATTGCTGAACGGAACGAAACACGACCACAGTGTTGTATTGCCTAGTAGAATAGTACAGTCGGTCAATAATGCCACGCTGCCAGACATTAGAGTTTCACGCTAATACAAAACCTGTTATATTAATGTTTCAGGTGAACTGGAGAAATATTTAATTGGCTCCGTACTTGCGTTCAAAATTTCAGGTTTCATTTAAAAATGCTACTCTTTGGCAACTGAAAAATGAAACATTACTACAATGATTATGTATTTAACAGAAACGTGATGATGTCAGCAAACTCAGCAGTCACTAAAAATGTAAATAAAACAAAATTGGGATTTGAAGGGACCACTCGGGGAATTTGTGACACCCTATTATTTTGGCCTCCAAAACGGGAAATAAATTCAGTATGGTTGAGAGGTATGAGGAGGAGAGGTACCAACATCCTGGAAGAAAGTGGTGGTAGCTGTAATACCTAAAGACAGTAAGGATCCATCTGATCCAGCTTCATACAGGCCCATTTCAATACTAAGCCATGATTATAATAAAGTGTTTATGTGTATAATGGCTAAATGAATGGCAAAAGTGATGCCAAAATTGACAGATATAGATCAGTGTGGTCTTGTGGAATGGAGGCAAACATTTGACAACATTAACAGAATACTGATGATCCAGAGGAAAGCAGAATATAAGAAAATACCACTGTTGTTGGTGGGTCTTGATGTAGAGAAAGCATTTGACAGAGAAAGCTGGGATGTTATGAGCAGGGCAATGGAAGCATTTGCATTCCTTGATAAAATTATAAGGTTGATTAGGAGAAAATATGAGGGATTGGAGGCAGAAATTGAAGTGGGTGGGGTCCGCTGTGATAATTTCTGCTTGAGCAGAGAAACCAGGCAGGGATGTCCTCTTTCGCCTTTGTTATTTGCATTATATTTAGAACAACTGGCAAAGAAAATAGGGACAGAAATTAAAGGATATAATTGGTATTGTATTCCAGCTGGCTTTTTTTTACAGATGATATTATTTTATACCTGACAGAACCAGAAAAAGACATTACAGTGTTGTGCAGCACTTTGACACAGTTTCAAATCTTTTCAGGGTACAAAATTAATGAAAGTAAAACAAAGGCAATAGCAGTAAATTATGTACCCACACACACAAATTGGTCAGCAATAGCCATATTTATGAGGACATGATAAAATGAAGTACTTAGGAGTATGGATTAAAAATGGTTCCAGGTTGGGAGCTAAGGATATGTGGGAAGAGACTAAACAAAAGATAACACAAAAACTGAGAAACTGAAAGCTCTGTTATATAGATATGAATAGTAGGATACAAGCAGTTAAAATGTTTCTAGTCTCTTTAGTCTAATACTTAGGTCAAGCATATTTTATCAACCAGAGGAGAAGTTGTGGATAGCAATTAAAAAAGAGCTGAAGGATTTTATCTGGGAGGGAAAGATGGCAAGAGTCAAGTGGGATAAGATGAGTCTTCTAACAGAACAGGGTGGATTGGAATTGCCCGATTTCAAGAGGTATTTCAGAGCTGCACAGTTAAGACTCCTATACATATTACAAGCAGAGACCTATAATTCAAAGTGGAAAGGGATGTTGATGAAACAGGAGGGAAGCTCAAGAAACAAGCAGAGATTTGGATTTTGGATGCAGATCTTTATTCATAAATTAGCAGAAAATATTCTAACAACTAAGCCAAGACAGAAAATGGAGGAAGGAGATTCTGCCGATAGGGATGACTGCAATTAGAAATACAGACAATAGGCAAAAGGGGGCTGGAATTTATTGGAGAAAACTGGCAAAGGAACCAAGGTACTGGGAGCAAATAACTAGAGAGGGAAAGGGAAGATGCCAAGAATTTACTTGGACAGCAGGTTAGAAGACTGTCTTCCCTATCACGTCATAGCATCCCTGTATTCTTACCTTATAAGGCCCATTACTGAGTACAATGTGCCTTTTGGCATGTACCTCGCAAAGCAAAATGCAGCAGCTGGAGAGACCACAGAGGTTCTTCACCAGGAGAATCCACTGCCTCAAACATCTACCATACACAGATAGGCTAAAAGCCCTATCCCTCTACTCAGTTTCATATAGACTCCTCAGAGGTGACCTCTGTCTGGCATACAAGGCAGTCATGGACCTCACCTTGATGAGACTGCTGTATATCTGCAAGTTAAGCTCCACTCGAGTAACCCACATGCATGGCCTCAACCTGGTCTGTGACATCAACAAGACATGTTGGTGGGACAGATTTGTGTCCCAGGGACTCCCTCATCTATGGAATAGACTCCTTCTCTACATCAAGCAGAGTACCTCTTTACCCCCTTTTAAGTGCAACTTGGATAATTGGATGGGAAACATAAAATATACCCCTGGGATTCCACCCATGTCCCTGCTGGACAGGGGCATTGGGTGCTGATTTTCTAAACATGGGCTAAACTCTTGGCTAGGCATATAAGGGCCTCAGGGCCAATAGCCTAGTAACCTCCTAGAATCCTATAAAGATTGAAATCGGAGTATAGGCAAACAGAAAGAAATAGGGGGGTCCTAAATGAAAGACCATCACTGGCAGAGCTTTTAGTAAAATATAGAACAGACGCTGCTGTTAAAAAAGGAACAGTTAGTACAGCAGATAAAAATATTGCATAATAACTATAAGAATCAATCAGAGGAGGTTAGAAAGGATTGGGAAGAAAGACTGGATAAGCAATTCACAAAGAAACAACGGGGAGTTATATGAATTTCTCCCAAATATTCAACAAAATCTGGAAGATTTAGGATTTTTGCTTGGAAATGTTTACATAGATATTTTTATACCCCAAGTAGACTCCAGAGAATTTTTGTTTAGGTAGACAGCAAATGTTGGAGGTTTGATGGAAAAGAAAGAGGTAATTGGAAACACATTTTCTCAGAGTGTAATGAGTTGGCAGACTTTAAAGATTCAATGCAGACTACTCTGTCAGACATACTGGGTCAGCAAATCACTGTAACTAGGGAAATAATTTTTCTAAGCTAGGATACAGAATCAGAACTGCCTAGACATAGTAAGGCTTGCTGAGTCTAATTATGGTGCCTGCCAAAAAAGCAATTACTAGAAAATGGAAATCAAAGTCACAACCAATTGTACTACAAATAATGAATATAGTAACAGAGATAAAACAACTGGAATTGTGATCTTTAAAAAAGGGTAGGAGCAAATTACATAGGAAGTATGGAAATTGTGGGAACAATACATACAGAAGAGGAATGAGGTTTAAAAGAAGGCAGGACTTGAATAAACTATGTAATGTTTGACTGACAATAATTGGGTAGATTATAAGTGATGTATAATGTTTGCAACTGAGATTATGTCAGTATGGTTTGAGGTGTAAAATGCTTGCAGCTGGGATTATGTCAATATGGTTTGTTTTCATTTATATAAATGTATGTTTGCCAATGTCATAAATGATAATTTAATACAGATGTTTCTTATTTAAAAAGGGTCTTCTAGGAGTTTGCTTATATTTTGAAATGTTCTAATTTGACAAGTCCCAAAAATTATAAGTTTCCAGATCCCAATTCTCACCATCACATCTCCAGCATCCAACAGTTATACGCAAAAACCTCCTTATGGTACAGAAGTAGTTGTAGAGGCACTTCCTGACAAAAAAGTGGAATTCTCTTAACTTCTTTCCTTCGTTAACCGTCTCACCAAACCTTTCTCCACTCATTTAACTAAATCCCCATCCCTATTGAGGCTAGCCTTTCCATACTCATTCTACTTTATTATTCATTTCCCTTATAACTGCTTTACACCCTACTTATTAAATAGGTCATATCCAGGTTCTCCCTTATTTCTGAAGAAACAAAAACAAAAAGGAACGAAAATTCTATGGGCTCTTTCTAATATCAGCTCTTCCTTGCGCAGAGGCACTTCTCATCTTTATCCTTATGTTTGCTACCCCTTTCTTCATTAAAGCAAGCTACAGAGGGCTGGTGCTAAATCAATAAGAGAATCTAGGTTTTAATACTACACTGCTCAATTACAAGGACCAAATAGCACTCAACAGTGGTCCTGACACCCCATATCACTCTATGACTTCCCACAAGACAATTCAGGATATATATACTCATATGTCTCTTCTAAATCCATAAAACACATATATGCCTTCTCCAGTTCCATAAAACATATGCATGCAGTACTGCAAACTCCCAAGACCCCTTTCTTCTATAATCAGGACAGAATCTGCATTGCTCCTCCTGAATCAGAGGCTCAGCTATCAGATGAAGCCTCCTTTGCAGCATGTTTGCATCAGATTTTACATACAGGCTGAAGAGGAGAATGGGTCTTCTACAAATGATACAAATCCTTGTGTATCATTTTTAGAAAATGGAAACCTTCACCTTAGTTTGCCAGTCCAGAGATACTGTCCTCAAATACCACATAACACTGAAAAAGAAAATTAACCATGATTCCCCAGCATTGTCCACAACCTTCAGTATTTCTGGATGGATCCCATCCACCCAGTTGCCTTGCCACAAAAGAACTGTTTAGTTGCTATAATTATTTCATCTTAGAAATGGATGTAATCTTAAATAAATTGCTTTATTCTGCAAGTTGTTTCTCAAAGGAGGACATGTTCACTAGATTCGGAGTTCCTCAATGTCTACCTTCCACCTCTCACAAATGTCCTCTAGTTAAAGTCAGTGTTTCTCCACCCTTTCAAACTGTAGTCAGGACAATGCCCTACCACCCCTACCTCAGTTGCTGGATGGCTTGGCACAACCTTTTTGAGGTGTCCTGTTCCACTCCTAAACTTCACTGTTGCAACATGCACAGCTGCTGTCTTCCTGGTCTTACTCTGCCTACCATTCAAATCTGTTGTCCCCATGCCCCCCTGCAAACACTGCAAAGAAGGCCTCTTTCTCTAACTTGATGGTTTCTCTTAACATTGATGTTCACAGGGGTCCTAAGGTTACCTCTATGACAAGTACTGACTCCTGTCTGACTACAACTCTTTGCTACCACCTTGATCACTGAGGTCTTGAACAGGGTCCATTTGGATGCCATGTCTTCAGCCTCTCTAGAAAAATACTACCACTTCTAGAGGTCAAGTTTGAATTCATTCTGCAGAGATGCATCAGTTAGACATTCATAGGCCACTTATAATACTTGCTTGGATTTTCTGGATCTGCCTAGATTTATAAGTTCAAGATTTTTAACACATTTCTGATAATTATTGATTTAATTATGTCACCTGAAACCTTGTTTATTAAAAAATGTGGCATTTCTTAAAACAATACCAATGCCATAACAGTCCAAATGCCCCATTTCATGCTAATTTTCACTGAATGTTTATTCTGTAAAATGGCCCTTAAAGTTTGGGACTCCATGACTCCTCATAGGTGTGGCCTATCCAGCTCACAACTATTCAGGTAGGTGCTCCAAGAACAGCTTACTCTCATATCTGTCTTACTGCCTTATCACCCATACTGCATAAATAACCCTGTGCTTTCCACTTCTCTCCTCTCCCCACTTTCATACTATAGCAATCCCCTTATACCCCTCCTCTTTACCTATCCTCTTTCATCTAAAATGTTTTTAAATCCTACAACTCACCCTTTCTCTCAGTTTCACAACTATTTTTGGCATACTATTTCAAACCCAAGACATACTACATAAAAAAAACTGTGATAACACTCTGTGTAATTACTGTAAATGTAATCATCTCTGTAAATATTAAAACTTCATTTTTATTACAATCTTGAAATGCTTTCTCTAACTTTATTTTATGGTTCTTTAATGCTCTCTTCAAAAGATAAATAATAAATTCATACACATTGTCATTTGTCTTGCTATTTACTTATTAGTGCAGCATTCCCCAACCACCGGGCCACGGACCAGTACCAGGCCATGGAGCACTTGGAATTGGGCCGTCAGGTAAGGAAAGTGAATGCCTGTATGAGTGTGTATGTGACTGAATGCATGCATGAAAGCAAAAGAGTCTGTGTGTGTGTGAGAGATTGGAAGAGTGAGAGTCATGCGTAAATGAATGTGTGAATGAATGCAGGTATGAATGAGGATGTGACTGAGTGTGTGTTTGACCGGGAGAGAGTATAAGTGATGTGTGGAGTGTGAGTGAATGCAGGTATGAATGAGGGAGTGAATGTGTGTGAGAGATCAGAAAAGAGTGAGAGCGATGTGTGTGAGTGAATGCATGCATGAATGCAAAGGAGACTGTGTGAGTGTGTGTGTGTGTGTGTGTGTGTGTGTGTGTGTGTGTGTGTGTGTGTGTGTGTGTGTGTGTGTGTGTGGTATGGAAGAAAGGTACACAAACCTCACTGTTGCTGCAGTGATCACTCTCACTCTTCACTCTTTCTCTTTCCCTCCCTCTCTCTGTCTCACAAACACACACACACACACACACACACACACACACACACACACACACACACTTCAGCCTCTTACTTAGATCAAGAAATCTGGACAAAGCCAAAAATAATGGGGGGACAAAGGCCCAAAATAGGAACCCTTTTAAGTGCTGCTCTTACAAACTTTGAAAGTTGACAGAAATACAGGTTTTGCATTGGCATGAATTTTCTGAAGGGTATGAAGTATGAAACTCAACTGTCATTATTTTCTGACTTCAGCCTCAATGATCTGCCAGTGATTTGCCAGAAAACTACAATTTTATGAGAAAGAGACCAAAAATATGAGGCAAAAATCTGGACATTCTGTAAAAATCCGTACAGTTGAGAGGTTTGCTGGACACAGCGAAATAATAGAGACAGATGTTACATACTGCTCTTAAAAACAAAATCAGTAAGGTTGTCATTAAGTTTACTTACCTCTCAACCATAGTAAATCAATGTTATGCTGTTAAGCAGACTGTACACTGTTTTTTTTTTTGGTAATTATTGCCAGTTGTCCTTTTATTGTATTTTGGAACTTTTCTCCCCAGGTCTGGCCTCCTCATTAAACAAATCTCAAATAAATAAATAAATAAATAAATAAATATCTGCTTTATTATGCATGCTGCGAGATGGCCGGTCAGTGGAAAATTGTCTTACATTGATACCGGTCCTTGGTGCAAAATAAGGTTGGAGACCACTGTATTAGTGGATGAAGAGTTTTGAGACTAGCTCACCTACGTTGATACCAAGTGCAAATAAACAGATAAACCTGCAGCAGAAGGTGCTATGTAACTTTTACGTATGTTACCTGACTGCACAGATTTTTTTAAATGGTACTACCTCACTGTATATTTTTACTCACTCACACTGACAGTCATTTTTTATATGAAGCCGAGTATCACTATAAATTATATTTTCTAAAAAAAAAAAAAAATCAACAATGATATTAATGTACCAATACATGTTAATCTAAGTATGACTTGTTGTGTATTTCGGCTTTTCCTGGTTAGGGGTCGCCACAGCGGAAATCTGGTCCGCTAATGATTGGCAGTAGATATTTACGTGCCGAGTTGCCAGCCCTGATGCACAACCTTCAACGAAGGTACACCCATTCACGCACGTCTCCAGACAGAAGACACTCTATCTGAGAATCGAACGGGACAACGTCTTACTGTGAGGCGACAGCGCTACCGCACCACCACCACCGTGTAATTTAAGTATGACTGTTTCTTATTATTTCAAATACTTGCATTAGAAAAAATATATACCATATAGTCCATCCTTTATGGCTACCTTCTGAAATGCTGGTACTTGAAATACTTCAGAGAAAAGGGAATATTCTGAGAAATTGCTTCTTGGACTTAGTATATCTAGGTCTGTTATTTCGCCATTCAGTCTCTGTATTTCATGACTTGCTCTAGTGGGTCCTAACATTTCCAATATGATTCAAGTACACTGTAGTACAAGGAAGATGCTAATGTTTCTTCCCCTGCTTATAGAAAGCAAGTAGACAGACAACAGCATGTTTGACAATTTTTATAGTCTTGGCTTGCATGACATTTTTATGTGCTATCTTCAAAGTATAATTTTGCTAGCTCAGGGATCACAGTTTGTCTTATAGGACTCTACTGTTTCTTTCTGATGTATCTTGTTTTATGATTCTTGTGTTAGTACTGTACAGCAGAAATAATAAATCATAAACTCCATCGTTGCTCACATTTTCAGCCAGTTGCGAATGATTATTTGCATGCTGTGCTGCTAACATCAACTGTAAATTGTTTTCATTTTGATCAAGAAGCCACAGCCTGCAACTACTTGTATCAATATAGTATTCACAAGCATTCATTCATTTCTGCAAATGAAACAAGGTTATTGACAGACAGCCTTGGCTTCAGCTTCAGTGTTAAATGAAAAAGTGGTTCAATGTCACCTAAACTGAGGTATACATATGGACAGACATGAAATTGCTCTCTGGTGAAAATAGCAAATTAAATACATCTGTTCTGGTTTATAATATATGAGCTGCTACTCCTGATGGGAATTAAATAACAGCAGAGTTTTGCTTTAAAGTTCAAAGACATTCAGAAATTCAGTTATTCTAGCTACATTAATACTGCAGCTCCAGAGAAGGCAGAGGCACGCTGTAAATGTGACTAAAATGTTACAGTTAAGCAAGCCACAGTGACAACTGAGCCTAAAAGCATTTCACAGACTACGAGATATAAAAAGGAGCAAGAAGCTCATGTAATCAGCAAAACTCTTAAATGGTTTCACAACCAGTAAACCAACAGGAAGTAATGCAAATAATACAATATATTCACAACATTTCTATTGTCATCATATTTCTAGACGTGTTCAGGTAAGATAATAAAATTCTCGTTGCACAGGCAAAAAAAAAAAAAACTCCACACAATAAATCATCCATGTGCAATGTGACATGCACAATGTTGTTTTATTTAGAAACTAAATGGCAGACCAATTTATCTGTGTATGTTCCATCTGGTTTAAACAAAATGTTCTCTTAAATTCTTATTTTAAAATGTAAGCCTGTGCACCTAATTAATTGATTGTATCTAGTGGTGAATTCAAATGCATATAATCAATTCTTTAGTAACATTTTTATAATGGAGTTGTATTACTATAGTTGAGAAGCAGTATTCATTTGTATGAGAAAAAAATGCATTTGTACAATTATACCTGCTAAATTTATTCAGTTATATAGAAGTGTTCAGGTAAGATTTGATGCAGCAGTGTGTGTGCACATTTTGTCCAGTTCTGTCCACCTTCTCCTTATCTGCGTTCTCTATTATTCTCTTTTCTCTACAACAACAGCATGTCCAATGTTACAGATTCACAGTTATATACCCAACGTATGACAATATTTACATTTGAACTTAACTGTGTTCTCTTATCTAACAATGTTTCTGTAAAAAGACACAGCCTAATTCAGAATTTTATTAAGCATTTTTAAAAAAAAACAACCATTAATGTATAGGTATTAAGATTCCTCTGGGGACTACAAATAAAGAGTAAGCTAACAAAGTCAAGATATGGCCTCCACCCTTCTTTCTCTTTCTCTCTGAATGGAAGATGTCACTAATCTACCATTACTTCCAGGAACCATTGTAGAGTGTCTCCATGTACAGTCCAGTTCCATATGTAAATAATCCAGTTATCCTAGAAATACAACAAACAAAATTATACCATACTGGCTGCCATCCATCCCAATGGCCAATCACCTTCTAAACATCATACCCCAAATGGTATGCATTTCCAAGGGCACAAGGTCTAGAATGCTTGAAATGGGAATTACTTGAAGCTTGAAACAATTATTAAAGATATAATGACCAAAAGGATTCTAAGTGGATCTAGCAGCTGTCACAGAGTGTCTAGTGACCGCATAAGAGCTGTATTACTCAGAGCTGATTTAATAAACTTTGTTGCTCATTGGTGATATGTGATTATCTACCCCCTCCCCAAAAGGCACTTTTCCATTTCATAAGCACAAGTAACTTGAGCACAATAACAATTACAATTGAAGAAGTTCCTCAAGTACTTACTGTCACCTCTGCTGCCCAAAACTATAGAAAATTGTGACGGATCCTTCTCTAAGCTCCTCTAAACATTTATCAGAGACTATTTTTGGCTGTAAGATGGTCATGAGTCCCTGTGAGGATTCCTTAATGTTTAAGGAACTTGCATGAATTTTGTGAGGAAAGGTGTACCGACTTTGTTGTAAGGGCTAAGGCAAGTCTGTTTGGTACTCTTGACCAAAATATTCACTTCAGTAATTAACTTCTCAGTCAGGAGATTTCACTGACTCATTTTGGCACTGCTATCAACCTGAGAGATACTACACATGGCGGGGATATGGACCAAGGTCCTGCTAACAATACGGCTCCTTCCAAAATCCACACGAAGAAAAAACTTGTCTAGGAGGCTTTGGTCTTCAAGCCAGTTTCCTTCTTGACTCAGCCGCCAATGGGTAACACTGCTGTGGCCCTCAGTTGTTCCTCAGATACTCATCTTTTTTCTTCTGGTCTTCTTGCTGTTGCTCTTCAGGAGTCAGGCATGTCCTGTGCAGCTTTAGAGTTGCCTTTGATAGGGAAGAGAGGACCATCCTTTACAGGCTTTGAGGAAGGTACCACAGGATGCTTCTTCACTAAGCCACACTGAGGAGCCTCTTCCTCAGGGTAGGAACAGTCCTGTAGCCTCTCTTTACTCTGGGGAGTCTCCTAGAAAAAGAAAGCAGAAGTCCAGGCATTTTTCCTTATCTGGAGCAGGTAAATGGCTGCCTTTGACAAAAGGATTGTTGACAGCATTTCAGTCCATGAGTGAAGATCGTCCTCAAAACAGAAAGAAAGCTATTCCCTCCCTATCGCAGTCTTATTCCCAGTCTGAGGGACAGGATTCGGACTGGAAGTGTGTTTTTCATAGTTTCCCAATACAAGATGTAGAGTCTAAATCAGAAGAGAGTTTTTCCTTAGATTCTCCTCCTGAAGAATGGTCTATTTCACACACAATTGCCAATATGACAGACTTTTTTCATTAGGAACAAAAAGACATTTCTGAATATCAGCAATGATATTATGATTTACTACACCTGCATTTATAGGTTCATAGGTTCATAGGTTGATACTAGGCTATCTGCTCTAGGGCATTTATAAGCCTGGCCAGAGTGCGTTTGGCTTTCGCCACCCTTTTAGATTAGTTGACTGTGCCTCTGTATAGCAGGTCACAGAAGATAGCCCTTTTAAGGTTAGTTTACTGTGCTTCCATCTAGTAGGGACACAGAAGAGATCCCAGGGGTAAACCTACGATCTCCCATTCACTCGTCAAGATTTCTCTTGAAGAGGGTCGTTGAGGGGCTCTGCCTAACATGGATTGGGATTTTGTTCCAGAGTGAGGGGAGCCTCTGGGATATGAATCTGTCTCTCCAGCACGTCCTATTTATTTCTGTGCTGAGGTTTAAGTCCCTGGAGCGTGTAGCTCTAAGGGATTTGGATTTCCTGAGGTTGAGCATGTCCATTAAATCTGGGTTGGACATGGCTTTATACGTCAGGCACAGATCTCCTCTGAGTAGGCGGTAAGCAACCGAGTAGAGCTGGAGTTTCTTTAGCCTAACTGAGTAGGGCATCTGTTTGAGTCCCTTGATCCTCTTGGTGAGGTACTTTTGGGGTCTTTCCAGTTGCTGCAGGTGTCTGGTAAGGTACATCCCAAACGGGGCATTGTATTCAATTATGGGCCTGATGAGTGATGAGTAGAGGGGCACAATGACCTCTCTTGATCTAGATGTGTGCCCTTTTGTGATAAGGTGGGCTATATAGAAGGTCTTTCTAACCACTTTGGCAATGTGATTGTCAAAGGAGAGATTGCTATCTACTTGGGTCCCCAAATCCCTAATTACTTCTTCCGTACTTAATGGATTACCACCTATGTGGTAATTTGTGGGCACTTTGTTTTTCCCAAAGGGGATGACTATGCACTTTTTGGCATTTAGCTTTAGGCCATGGCTCTGGCACTAGTTATCCGTCTCTGTGAGACCCTTTTGGAGGATGCTTGTGTCAGTCAGCGAGTCGATTATGGCACCTAGTTTGCAGTCATCTGCGAACTTGGTCAGCCATAGTCCTCCCATGTTAGCCTGTACCTCAGAGAAATATATACTGAAAAAGAGAGGTCCCAGGACTGAGCCTTGTGGGATGCCACTTGTAACTGGTTTAGAGTCTGACATGGCACCTGCAATTCTGACCATGTGGGTTCTATCCCTGAGCCAGTTTGCAACCCATCTTGTGACATAGGGGTTGATATTTAAGCTGGTGAGCTTATTTATGATGCCCGAGTGGGGTATTGTGTCGAAGGCTTTTGTGAGGTCCAGGTAGGCTGTGTGGACTACCTTCCCTTCATCTATGGCCTTGGTGACTGTTTCAAAGAAGTCGACCAGGTTCAAGAGGCAAGATCTGCCCTTAACAAAGCCAAACTGGGTAGGATCCAGTATTTGGAGGTTCCCAATGTCTTTGTTTATGAGTTCTATGATGATACGCTCCATAGCTTTGCAGACCAGGCTAGTCAGGCTTATAGGGCGATAGATTCCAGGGTCCGTTGTGGCACCACCTTTGTGGAGTGGGACCACTGTTGCTGTACTCCATTCCTTGGGTACATATCCTGTAGTAAGGCTGAGATTGAACAGTGACTTTATGTGAGGGTTCAGTTCTTCTTGGAGCTCGTGTAAGACACAGCCCGGGACACCATCCGGTCCCACTGATGCTGTGTTTTTTGCTTTGGAGAGGGCAGCTCTCACCTGTGCATCTGTGATGTCAGGGAGGCTACACTCTGTTGGGATAGACATTTGCTCTTTTGGGGAAGGGGGAGTTTGTACTGAACCTGTCTGCCAGGATGTTGGCAATGTCTGTGGGTTCAGTGTATTTTTTGTCATTTTGCACTAACTCAGTGCATATCTGGGAGTTGCCACCCAGGTTCCTGACATAACTAAAGAAGACCTTGTGATTATCTTTAGCGTCTTGTGCAATTTTTCTTTTGAAGCTGGCCTTAGATGATTTTATGAGGGATTGTAGTTTCTTGCTAGTACTGATCAGAGATGCCTTCCCTTTTTGGGATTTTGCTCTATCATGTAGTACCTTCCACCTTCTGTTGTATAGCTTATTTATGGCTGGGGTCCACCAGACAGGTCTCCTGCCTTTGGAGGAGTGAGTCTTGGTTTTATTTGGGATAGCACAATCCATTCATTCCTGTAGGTGACCATAGAATGTGTTGGTAAAGGATTCTGTGGTTTGGGCCATATTCTCTACTGGGCCGGGGGCTATGAAGTATTCCACCTCGGTTTTGAGAACCGTGAAGTTTGCTTTTGAGAAGTTCTTCACCGTGGTTTCCTTGGCTGGGGGTGGGGACGGGATATGGATGTCCAGTGAGATTAATTTATGATCAGATCTTACCAATGAGGGATATACCTCTGGTATCAAACATAGAGTCCCCATGTTGGTGATGATCAGGTCCAATATGTTTTCCCCTCTTGAGTTTATAAATTCTAGGAACCATTGGGCGAGGGTGTTGGGGCTTGAGTAGTGCTCCCAGTCTATGTTTGGGTAGTTGAAGTCACCCAGTATAATGGTGTTTGGAGAGACCTTCATATTCTCCAGTGTTCTCACGAAAGCCGAGTGGGGTTCCTGAGTTTGGGAGGGTGGTCTGTAGCAGGCTACAAACTGAAAGACAGTTTTGCCCACTGTTAGTTGCACATGGATGGTCTCTGATGCTTCGTGCAGTGCCACTAACCTGGAGGTGTGGGTATCTTTGATGAATATCGATACTCCCCCTCCTTTTGTGGTTCAGTCCGAGTTTTGGGGCCAAAAAGCATGGTATGAGGTATAACTTGGTAGTGCTGGGGTGCTCTCGGGAGCCTTGAACCAGGTTTCTGTTACTGCACAGATATCGATATTCTCCATACTGAGGAGAGCCTAGAGTGTGTGCATCTTGAGGTTTAGACTTCTGGCGTTGTGCAGCATTACCCTTAGTTTCTTTTTCCTTGTGTTGTCTATGGAGGTGGGTTTGTCTTTTGAGCCTTTCCTAAAAAAGGCACTATGGGGGTGGCAAGAGCCTTAGCCAGTATTCGAAAGCCCAGGGGTGACAGATGCAAGCTGTCCCTAGTGAAGCAACGTGGCTTGTCGAGCATGTCATCCCAGGCTGACAGACACTGGATCCCCTTTGAATGACACCAATACTTTAGCCAATTGTTAAAATTGATCATTTTGTCTTTATACTGTGGCATCATTATTGGTGAGGATAAGATGCTACTCAAGGTCAGGGTCATACCGGCCTGGGCTACATGATCAGGGAGCTCCTCTATGTCTCTTTTCATGTAGTCCAGGGAGGTACGTCTCAGGTCATTCACACCAGGATGGACAATGACGAAGTCATATTTGTACTTGCTTTGGAGTGACCTGAGTGCTTGTGTTATGTGACATATCCTGGCACCCGACAGGCAGCTTACAGTGCCCTTCTCCTTGTTCAGCCTGGTGAGTGGGAAGTCAGTGTGTCTGACAATAGAGTCACCTATTACAAGTGTATTAGGTGTGTGGTTTAGCCTTAAGGGCTGTGACTGTGTGGCACACTGACTTTGTGAACTATGTGATATGTGGGTATTGTTGTGGGGTAGCATTTGCTTGGATGTCTGCTTTGGAGGTCTTTGCTGCTTGGGCAGATTTTTATTTAGAGCCTCCAGGTATGTTTTTGTGTGTTTATGTGTTTGGTTTGCTGTTGCGATAGGTCTATGTGAGACTGGATTTGTGGTGTGTGTGGTTACCTTCTCGTCCTGACTGACTGCGTCAGTACTGGGTTTGAGAGAGCTCAGCCTCCAGTTTGGCTATATAGTTGCATCTCTCACATATATTTGAGCTTGTTGGGAGGAGGAGAGGGTGGTCTGTGTACATAAGGCAGTTGTAACATTGCCTCAAGATTCCCAGATTCACCAACTGGACTGGCGAGTAAACCCAAAAATGACTTTTGGACATGACAGAATAGTATAAGGAAATACTTTTTGACTAATCAAAAAGGACCAATAGGGAGCCAAGTACTTAAAGGGAGTATAAGAGGGTGTAGTGCTTTAGTTTATTAGTGCTTACTTATAAGATTACTTATATGAGCAAGTGCAGGGCTTTAGAATGAAAAGAGAGTGCTTACTTTGAGATTTAGAACAGTTCTGAGGGAAAAAGTGAAGAGCAGACTGTGGAGCCGGGAATAATTTAAACCCATTTAAGCGGCGCTGCCCGATGCTGCGCTATGTGCAAAATCACACAAAACCGTGCAAATGTGGGCTTTAAAGCAGGAAACTGAAAGCGATAGGAATTGATCCAAAACGGCCAATAAGCTACTAGTTTCAGGGCTGAGACCACTCCTCCAGGGACAGATAGGCTGCTCACAGCTCCCCACTCTCACTGGTGAACAGAGAAGCTTCCTCCTATCCAAGTAAGGATATGGGCAACACAGGAAACTATACCACAGTCCGGAATTCAGCAAAACCTGAAATCTGGACTAATCTAGTTCAGCAAAGACAGGAAAAGAGAATATTTTTTTTTTGTTTTTTTCAGGAAACAGCAGAAAAACACAAAGAAAACACTGTAAATGCTATAAACAGGCTAGCGTACTTTAGTGTGTAGCCTACAACAGTTATACAATACAAAAACGACAAAAATTGATATAAAACAAGTGCAAGAACTATAAAAAGCAGAAGGCAAATGCAATTTAAACTTTTTAAAGCACACACAGAATAGTTAGAAATTTGTTTTTTAGGCGGGAAAAGGCAGTCAGAGCAAAAAAACACAGAAAAAAATTCTTAAATCTGGAAAAGTCTCTCTTGGGTCTCTCCGTTGCCTGTATCACTCTGCAGGACACCACGAGGAGCTGTGCGGAGTTGTATACTGGCACAAAACCGCACAAATGCGGGTTTTAAAGCAGGGAAACTGAAAGAGATAGGAATTGACCCAAAACGGCCAATAAGCTACTAGTTTCAGGTATGAGACCACTCCTCCAGGGACAGATAGGCTGCTCAAAGCTCCCCACTCTCACTGGTGAACAGAGAAGCTTCCTCCTATCCAAGTAAGGATATGGGCAACACAGGAAACTATACCACAGTCCGGAATTCAGCAAAACCTGAAATCTGGACTAATCTAGTTCAGCAAAGGTGGGAAAAGAGAATTTTTTTTGTTTTTTGTTTGTTTTTTTCGGGAAACAGCAGAAAACACTCTAAATGATATAAACAGGCTAGCACATTTTAGTGTGTTGCCTACAACAGTTATAAATACAAAAATGGCTTAAATTGATATAAAACAAGTGTAAAAACTGCAAAAAGCAGAAGGCAAATGCAATTTAAACTTTTTAACGCACAGATCAGTTAGAAATTCACTTTTTAGGTGGGAAAAGGCAGTCGGAGCAAAAAACGGAGAAAAAAATCTGGAAAAGTCTCTCTTGGGTCTCTCTGTTGCCGGTATCACTCTGCAGGAAACCACGGGGAGCTGTGCGGAGTTGTATAGTGGCGCAAAACTGCGCAAATGCGGGTTTTAAAGCAGGAAATTGAAAGAGATAGGAATTAACCCAAAACGGTCAATAAGCTACTAGTTTCAGGGTTGAGACCACTCCTCCAGGGACAGATAGGCTGCTCAAAGCTCCCCACTCTCACTGGTGAACAGAGAAGCTTCCTCCTATCCAAGTAAGGATATGGGCAACACCGGAAACTATACCACTGTCCAGAATTCAGCAAAACCTGAAATCTGGACTAATCTAGTTCAGCAAAGGTGGGAAAAGAGAATTTCTTTTGTTTTTTTTTTGTTTTTTTCAGGAAACAGCAGAAAAATACACAGAAAACACTGTAAATGCTATAAACAGGCTAGCGCACTTTAGTGTGTAGCCTACAACAGTTATACAATACAAAAATGATATAAAACAAGTGCAAAAACTGTAAAAAGCAGAAGGCAAATGCAATTTAAACTTTTTAAAGCACAGATCAGTTAGAAATTCGCTTTTTAGGTGGAAAAAGGCAGTCGGAGCAAAAAAACAGAGAAAAAAATATTTAAATCTGGAAAAGACTCTCTTGGGTCTCTCTGTTGCCTGTATCACTCTGCAGGACACCACAAGGAGCTTTGCGGAGTTGTACACTGGCGCAAAGCTGCGCAAATGCGGGTTTTAAAGCAGGGAAACTGAAAGAGATAGGAATTGACCCAAACTGCCAATAAGCTACTAGTTTCAGGGCTGATACCACTCCTCCAGGGACAGATAGGCTGCTCAAAGCTCCCCACTTCCACTGGTGAACAGAGAAGCTTCCTCCTATCCAATAAGGATATGGGCAACACAGGAAACTATACCTTAGTCCGGAATTCAGCAAAACCTGAAATCTGGACTAATCTAGTTCAGCAAAGGTGGGAAAAGAGAATTTTTTTTTTGTTTTTTTTTTTGTTTTTATGTCAACCAGACCCTGTCCCTCCTCTTTTGCATGTCTTATTGGATACAGTTGTGGTAGTATCTGCTTTATCATAGGTAATCAAACAGTCTTTGAAATGGGATTATGACACTGCTGATGTTTTTCCAGGGCTGTTGCCACTGACTCTGTTTTAAATACTCCTCTGGATAAGGAGGTGTTATTTAGTCCTTCATCTGCAGAAGTCCTTATGGATCTGATGAAAGGGGAAAGTCAATTCAGTAGGTTAGAAAGATTTTTCAACCTTCCTTTCCCAAGTATAACAAAAGCTTTTCTTTCAGAAAGCAGAACAAGCACACACAAGGTTCAGGCAAATAAAATTTCATAACATAGTGGCAGGTATGATCAAAAAAGAAAGAAGGATCCTCCCAAAACCAGGGACAACCTAAAACATCAAACTGACTATATGACCCCACTGGAATCCCCACACTCCCCACCCTGGCAACCTATAAATCTATCCCAGACATTATTTTTTTTATTATCCTTTGTGGCAACAGATAACGTCACACTGTTGTGGCAGTGGTACCCCTTTTCTCATTTTCAATGGATACCTCCATATTCTCCAAATCAAACTGGCCTGTTTTCCCTTGTTCTGGCTCAGATGTTGTATCAGAGCTAACAGAACTTGTTCCCCATGATCAAACGGAAAGGATTTTATTCAAGAAGCTTTCTTGTGCCAAACAAAGAAGGAACCTGGAGACCTGTCCTAGATCTTCTTTTAGAATTCATAGATAAATACTAAGCGAGTCTGCAGACTATTACAAGGCTAGCCAATAATCAGAGGTTGGAATCAAACACTGTTCTTTATACTTGTGAGACAAACACCTTAACCATTATGCCAAACCCTCCTCCTTTTTGTAAGCCATCACATTTCCAAAGTTTAAAATGCTTTGTCTGCAGTATCTGTCACCCCTCATTCCTCCTTCCAGTTTTCTGGTAACCTTGGATTTAAAAGATGCCTACCATCACATTCTAATCAGTAACATTTTCAAGTATTTTATGTTTCTCTATATCTGGTTTGCATAGTTTGCTGCATTGCCCTTTGAGTTATCTACAGTACCAAGAGTGTTTACAAAGTGTCTGGTTCCTATAATAGCCAACTGCAGGTTGAAGGGCATTCACATTTACTTATTTAGGCAATTGCCTGATTTTTGTAGATTCCTTCACAGTTGGTCAAGAATATATGGCTTTCAGTAATGGAGCTTATTTCTCAGCCTGTAATTTCAGATGAACAGAGAGAAATCTTCTCATTCCTTTTCACAAGATAGTGTTTCTAGGATGTCTTCCAGATACAACACTTATGATGGCATTTCTTCCTCTAGACAAAGTGGAGAGTTACAGGGAACAATTTCTGATACTTTAAAACCAGACAGGCATCAACAAGATAGTATCTCAGAATTCCAGACTTGAAGGTCTCAACTAGTCTCATGACTCCCTTGGCCAGACTTAACATGAAAACGATTCAATGGTTTGACAAGTCAGTTTGGGCACAAAACCAGCACCCTCTGTCATTTCAAGTTCCAGTGCTGGGACTATAAAAGGAGAATTAAATTAGTCGGCAATGAGCCCTTATCTCCCCTTCTCCCTGCCAGACCCCATTGAATCTGTAACAAAAGATGCCTTAGACTTTGCTTGGGAAGCTGTGTTCAAAACAGTGAAAGTGCAGAGTCTACTGACCAAACAATACAAGTTAAAATACAAAAATGTCTAAGAAACAATGGCTATAATAAGGTTTTCAAATGTCTGTACCATCTTTGGACTCTAGGCAGTCTGTAATCACAGTCAACACCACAGTGATGTGGTACATTATCATACAAGGGGGAACAGATCCTACCCCCTTCGCAAATTATCTGTGGTAGGCTGGGATCTAGCAATTCAGTTCAGATTTCCCCTCTAGGCTATATATACTCTGTCAGAGAGAAACAGTGTGGCAGACACACTGAGCAGGAGCAGCACAGACCCTCAAAAATGGAAGTTACACTTTCGGGTCTTCCAGAAATTGATCCTTATGTGGGTAACTCCTCAAGTATATCTGTTTGCCTCCAGTTAAAACAGACAGATAAATAAACTATGTTCCAGGACTCCTTGCAGGCTAACCAGGCAGAAATATGTGTTTACATTCCCCTAGACAGGAATATTACTGCATGGGATGTAGGATCATAGAAGGTTACTTGGTTAATGGCCCTAGAGCCTTTTTAAACCTAGCCATTCATGCCCCAAATTTCCCAATCATCAATGCTCATGATCTAGAACTGCTCTGGTATAATGCATGTACCTTACGGTATCTACGAACTGCCCCTATCCAGAAGGGCCACAAGCAGCAAGCAAGGGGTGAATTTGTAATTTCCTATCCATTGGTCCAAACTCTGTTTAAATAAGCTTAGGGAAGAATCTGTTTCACATGAATGAGAGGTAATCGAGACACATATCTCTCCGATAAACAAGTTCTGTTTATGTCACAGACAAGATTTAGACCCTTAGATTGTGTAAGTCTAGTGCTGATTGTTTTGTTAATGTGTAGTAGTTCCATCTAGATCAGAGAATGCCTTGTAGATTAGGCATAGATCATCCCTCAGTAATTTGTAGGAGACTGAGTATAGAGATAGGGCTTTGAGGTGGTCTGCATAGGAGATATTATTTACACCCTGTATTCTATTAGAGATAAATCTCTGTGGCTGTTGTAGCTGTTGCAAATGCTTAGTCAGGTATATACTGAAGGGTGCATTGTACTTGATTATAGGTCTAATGAGTGTTGAGTATAGTAAGACTATGATCTCCTTAGATCTGGATGCCATGCCCTTACATATAACTTGTACCATGTAGAAGAATATTTTCACTACCATGGAGACATGGTGATCAAAATTCAGGTTACTGTCAATGTGAGCTCCCAAGTCCTTTACCACTGGGTCACCTCTTAAGGGAATGTTAACAATGTAATTTACAATGATGGTCGTCTTCCCAAAGGGTATAATTATGCATTTTTTGCATTGAGTTTTAGGCCATAGCTCTGGCACCAGTTATTTCTCTCTGTCAGGATATCTACAGCTTTTGGGGATTTAATAATTGCACCCAGATTGCAGCCGCCAGCAAATTTGATCAGCCAAAGGCATTCTACATTTACATTGACTTCAGGGAAGTATATTCCAAACAAGAGAAGTCCCAGTACCAATCCCTGTGGGACACCATTAGTAAGAGGCCTCTTGGTGGAGGTGGATTCCCACACCCTAACTTCATATGTCCTATCTGTGAGCCATTCGGTTATCCGCTGGGTGACTTAGGGGTTTATGCCTAAATTTGTGATTTATGCCCAAGTAAGATATTGTGTCAAATAACTTTGTCAGATTAAAGTAGGCAGTATATACTGTTTTGCCCTCATCGATGGCTCTAGTGACCTCCTTGAAGAAGCCCACCAAGTTTAGCAGGCATGGCTTACCCTTGGAAAAAATGAACTGGGATAGGTCCAGTGTTTGAAGAGTTCCTATGTATTTATTTATCAGGTCCATGATAATTCTTTCCATGGCCTTGCATATAAGACTAATCAAACTTATGGTTCTGTAGTTCCCTGGGTCTGGTGATGGCCCACATTTGTACAGAAGGATGACCACTGAAGTCCTCCATTCCCTAAGGACAAAGCCTGTCTGGAGGATGTGGTCAAATAGAGATTTTAGTGGGCCTGACAGGCCATGTGTCAAGCTATTTAGAAGGCATCCTTTAACATTATAAGGACCCACTGTTGCATTTTTTTTTATCTCTAGAGAGTGCAGTGAGGTCCTGTTCTTTAGTAATAGCTGGGGGAGATATGGTAGAGGGGAACTGGGGGTTATGAGGAGTGAAATTGGAGCTAAACTTATCAGCCAGAAAATATTTCTATATCTCCTGGTTCAGTATAGGAAGCTCCATTTACTATAAGTTCAGCACACTGTTGGGTGTTCCCTTTAAGATTGGGGACAAAGGAAAAATGCTTTTTTGGTACCCTTAGCCTGGGAAGTTGTTTCTGCCTCGAAGTTGGCTTTAGTAGACTTGATTAATCCCAAGTTGCTTGTTAAGATTGATGAGGGAGTTTTTTGTCTTTTGGACATAGCCCTTCCTATTTTTGGACAGGATTTTCTTTCTTTTGTTGTACAACCTATTTATACTGAGGGTCCACCAAGGGGCTTGTTTTTGGCATTTGTCCTAAGTTTATCTTGATTTGGTACCACTGTTTCTATGCAGTTATTTACATACTTGTACAGGGTTTCTGTAAACATTTCCTCATAGGCCACTGTGCTCTCCAAGTCTGGAGTGGCTTGGAATTTAACTATGCCATTGCGTAATAGGAGGTAGTGAGAACTGGAAAAGTTCTTAAAGGTTCTAAGGCTTGCTGGGAGCTCAACCTTTATATTTATTTCAAGGGTGACTGCTTTGTAAACTGATCTGACCAGTGAGAACAGCGCAGTAGTGCAGCAGTTTGCTTTGTCGTCTCACAGCAAGGGGTTTTCCGGTTCAATCCTTGGCTGGGTTGCCTTCTATGCATAGTCTGAATGCCCTCCCTGCGTTCATGTGGATTTCCTCCGGATGCTCTAGTTTCCTCCCACATTACAAAGACATGCATCTAGAATATTTCTCCCTGGGCCTCCACTAGAAATTGGCTCATTCCAAGTTGAACTTTCCCGGTAAACAAATGTTAAATAAATACATAAATAAAAATAAATTAGACATTACACAGGGGGGAACAACATTCCCTCATATTTGTGAGTACCAGATACAGGATATTTGTACCCCTAGTAGGTGTGCAGAATAGCTGTTCCAGGGTGTTTCCATTGACAAAATCCAGGAATCTTTGAACTTGCAAGTTAGCGGTTGTGGATGTATCCCAGTTTATGGTGGGATAGTTAAAATCACCTATGAATATGGTGCTGAGCTGAAATGTGAGTGACTGCTGTACACTTCATTATGTGGTATGGGTATCCTGGTTCATAGATGGGGACCTATAACTAGCAAGGATATGCTATGGGACTTTACCTAAGGTTAGTTGTACATAGAGTAGCACAAGCATGCCATACTGTTTGACCAATCTTGATGTGTGTTTATTTTTTATGAAGGTTGACACACCTCCAACTTCTTGTGCAGTAACTGGTCTAAATGTGTGGAAAGAATTATAGCCTTGTACTGCCAGGGTGCCTTCCATGGCTTTACATGAGGGTGAGGAGCACTTCCAGGGAGTGAAGCTTCTTGTTGAGACTACTAGCATTGAGAAGTAACACCTTTAGTTTATCTTGCATAGAATTTACTATGTTGGAAGGTTTATCTTTGCCTAAAAAGGCATTATGGGGTGGATAATGTTTTGGCCAATATCTTAAAGACTAGTGGGGACAGATGCACGGCATCCCTGGCAAAGCAGAGTGGTCTGTCAATCATGTCCTCCCAACCTGACAAATATTGGACGCCCTTAGAATGACATCAGTAACTAAGCCGATTGTTAATTTTAATCATCTTCTGTTTATAGTGCCGTATCATCCTTGGAGAAGGTAGAATGCCATTCAGTGTTAGGCTTAAACCTGTCTGGGACACATAATCTTAAAGTTCTGTCAGTATTTGTGTGTGTTTTTATCCTCATGCCTTTCTTATTCTTCTACCAAGATTCATCTCTCAGCCATTTCTGCATGTCTGCTCATGGATTTCCTTTTCTACCCTTCCTCTTGTGGAACAGATTTTGAATGGAATATTACATATCCACCCACCTCGCAGACAGATGGCTCCAGCCTGGGATCCTAATTCTGATTTAGAGAAACTTGCACTCTTTCCTTTGAACCTGCTCATAAGGCTGATCAGAAGTTCCTATCTTGCTACACATTATTACCTTTTATTCTGACTTCTGTAAGAAGAGTATCCGAGTTGTAAGCTCTCATGAGAATCGTCTCTAACTCTTATTTAAAAAAGGTAAGTTAACTTTGAGAACATATCCTTTCATTATGCCTAAGGTTGTTTCAGATCTTACACTAAGTCAGGTCATTTGTCTCCCCATTTTTCTTTCCAGAGCCTAAAAATAAGGGAGAAAAAAACTTCACACTCTGGATGTCCATAGGCAACTCAGGTACTATATGAAAAGAACAAACTCCTTCAGGATTTTTGATCAACTGTCTGTCTCTTATAAAGGTAAAAAGAAGTGACAACTACTGTTTAAACACAGTTTCTACATGGTTTTATTCTCACCATAACAAGTCGATCTAAACAGCCAGTTTCTAAATGGTGTTATTCTCAACATATCAAGTCACTTCCAGGCAATAGCCCTCGTTACTTCTGTGACTTTTAGGAAAGCAGTGGATTCTAGAAACATAATGGTGGCAGCAACTTGGTCTTCTGTGCACACTATTACCGAGCACTACAAACTACAAACTAGATCCCTTTATTTAGATCTAGACCAAGCTTTGCTAGGACTATTCTGCAAGGGATCCTGGACTCTAATACAGCTTTCTCCTCCCTTACTCAATAAGCTACAGTATTCGCCCCACATTGCTTAAAACTACTGCAACAATCATCTAATGATAAGCATAGTACAGTTATGGAAATGTAACAGTAGGTGTTTAAATAGATTACTGCTGCAACAGCTTGCTCCATCCATTTTTGATATTGTTTTGCCAGTGTGTGGGATTTGTTATCTATGTGTTCCTATCTGGAAAAATTTTAGCCTACTAACTTCTCAGGCAAGAAAGCTCTGATGTATTTGGCATCCTAGCCACTAGTTTTCTCACCATTCCTCATGCCTACCAGTGACTAGGGCACATGGATGGCGTCCTAAAGCATTAGAAAGATGGCTACCTGGCTGAGTCCAGTCCTTGGCAGGATGTCCCAAATTGTTTAAAGATACTACAGTGGTGATCTATTTGAACATCTACTTTTATGGTAAGTTTATTTACACAACTGTACTTTCTCCCTATTAATTACCCCCATATCTATTGATTTTCTTGGTATAAACCACATACGTATGCAGATGATATAGCACTTGAGCATACACCTGTACACAAGGATGAACTAACAGAAGCTGAAACATGATATTGTCCAGCTTGATATATAAAGAAAAACAGGTCATCAGCTTACTCTTGATGAAAGAATAGCTCTGGTAAAGGTGTTTTTGCTTCAACTAATGTAGCATGAATAACCTCTCCTATCCAGTTCTTCAATAAAGAATTGATCTAGTCTACTGACTTTGATTTATAAAGTCTACATACTCATGTTTTTTGTCACCTAATATCAACACCAAAGTTAGAAAATGCTTGTTAGAGCTAAATGACTTCCTGTTAAAGAAAGAGCTGAACTATCTATAACAGCTTTCATTTAAACGTCTATATTTAAAACTTTGTCTTACTCCAACTGGCAAAATAACTTATAGAGTGGATCAGCACAACCTAAGATTATCTGCCAATAATGCAATACTCTTGCAGTGTCATTGTTGTGAGCTAAAGAAGTATACAAAAAGCAATGTCTTTCGGCTTTTCTGGGTTAGGGGTCACCACAGCGGATCACTGGTCTGCAGATTGATTGCCAGCGGTGTTTTTGCAGTGTCAAGTTGCCAGCCCAGCACCCAACCTTCACAGAAGGCACACACACACCTTCCTGCATGTCTTTAAAATTCACTTGACCGCAGGGAGGACATGCTTGTGATCTAATGAAGTATAAACGTTCATTTTCATATCTTAGTCCATCTTCCTGGAATACTTCTCATTCTGAATTTAGGAAACAGAAGAGAACTTCAGCATCATGGTTAGCAGGGCTTAGATTTCTGGTTTAGTCTATCGATGGGTAATTTCTGTGTATAATTTTCACATCTGCCCTATGTGGGAATGGGTTTTTGCAAGATGATCTCTCTTCCTATCTCATCCCGAAGATGTTATTTTAGGTGAATTTTGATCCCTAAATTGAACAATGGAGTACGTATAGTATATGGGTGAGTGCATATGCGCATCCTTGACTGACTGGTATCCTTACCAACTGAACACTGGCCTATATGCAATATATGAGTTAGTGCATGTGTGCATCCTATAATGGTCTGGCATCCCTCCCACAATTAATTATCTGCCTCACACTCACTGAATGAGAAGACAAGCTCCAGATCACATTTATCCTGAATAAGATAAAGCCAGTACTAAAAAGTAAATGAATGAATTAATGAATGAGAACTTCATGTGTTCTACAAACTTTTTATTCTGTATCTGATAGAGTAATCTGCATGTACTTGCCAACCTAATTTGCAATGTGCATGAATTCTCAAGATTTATCGTCCTTGTTTATCATATGATGAAACTATCGTGTTACTCCTTTCTTTGCCTATCACTACAAACAATTCTCTTATAAGCTTAACACTGATTTACTTTTACTCCCTACCTTGACCTTCTATCACTCCTAATTCCATTGCATTTTCTCGTGTTGTTGTTCTCCTTAGTGTGTCTGTTTCCCACATCTGCCACTTCTGTTTTGCTACTTCATCTTACTTTGCACTGTCCTCTTCTAATCTGTACATAATGTCAGGTCAATATCTACCAGGTGGTTGGTATTTGTCACAGTACTAGGTCTAGGAATCACTATCAGGCACCAGAGGTGAGGGAAATACCAACAAACCAGGAAAGCTGCAACTGCTGCGGCAGTCAACAAAGTGAAGGCTAAGATGTAATAGGAGTTTGGTGATGGCACAGAGGATACCTAGAAACACCAGCAAAGATGCACTGGCAAACTCTCCAGCAACTAAAGCGGGGAGAACAGATATTTCCCTGGTTGTTCTTAGCAAGGGTGAACAAATGCTCACCTCATCTGCAGATATTGTCAAGAAGTAGGAGGAACACATTGAGGACCTTCTAAATCCAAAGGACATGCTTCCCTCAGAAGAGGAAGAGGCTGCACCAGAAACAGGCATTAGGGCTGGATCCACTTTTGGTAGATGAAGTTACTGCAGTGATTAAATATTTCTTCTTTGACAAGGGTAAAGGAGTGAATAAGAGCTGGATGTGAATGCTGAAAGTGTAGAACGTTGTTGCAGTGTTATGCTTAAAACACTTACGGTTTGTTCCTTGGAAAACTAGAACAGTACTTTAGTAATGGCAAAGTGAGGCACTGTTTCAAAAAGGACATGTTATGTCTCAGTTATAGAGAAACCATACTCCTCAGACTCTCTGGGAAAACATATATCAAGGTGATGCAAAGGAGATTTTATCTATTAGTCAAGTCTTTATCTCAGAATGAACAAAGTGTATTCTGTCCTGGCCATGGAATAGTGAATTGACTCTTTGTCCTTTAACAGATATTGCAAATGTTAGGGTAATTTGCCAATACTGTGTACATGTGTTTTGTGTGCTTGAGAAAGAAATATTACCATGTACTTGAAATGGCCTGCAGGAAGTCCTACAAAAGTACTGGGCCCCAGATCTACTTATTGGGTTGGGGTTTGGCATAATGGTTAAGGTGTTGGCCTAAAGCACAGAAGGTACAGGGATTTATTCTGTTTTGACAAGGGAATTTGCTATGCTTAAAATGTCCCACAAGGGCATCTAAACTAGTATTTATCTATGAACCTATGATGCATGCTATTTGGTACCTGCATTTGAGGAGGAAGAGTTCTGTCTGCATTTTCGACATTAAGTAAAATCAATCAAGGTGGGTGTAGGACTCCAGTAAGAATGCATTTTGCCTGTCCACCTGTCTGTGATTTTCATGAGCAGAATATCAAGCTATAGCCAAGGACTGGAGACTTTTGAGTTTGGGGATGTGAGAGCTACATCTTTCTTGTTTTACAGATGATACAGCTGGCAGTAGATGGGAAGAGAGCAGCAATACTACATACCTTGTACCATGGTAAAGTCAGTAGTGGGTCATAGAACAAAGCTGTCAGTTGTCTGAGCAGCCTACATCCTCTACATCATTTATATTCATTTTTTGCAGAGACTAAAATGATGGAATTACAGTTGCAAGAGGCAGGTATATGAGACATTCACAAGACAGATAGGCTCAGTCTCCATATTACATTCTAAAGTCTGGCAATCCATGAGGTTCTCAGAGTGCAGCCACTGTTCCTGCATGTTGACAGGACTCATTTCAGGAAGTCTGGGTACCTTACAAGGATGACCATTGGTATCTCCTGTGGAAGCTGTGTCAGGCATAATGCACTGGGATTCAGCCTTGGGGAGAACATTCCATGACACTTGGGTGGGATTATATCTCACTTCTTGCTTGAGAAGAACATAGAATAAGTGGAGATTGTTGACTGGGCTACAGTTCGCAGACTGCAACCACTGCAACCCTCAAAAGGACATGCAATTTAAAAATGAATGAGTAAATAAACAGATGAATGAATTCTGGGTCATGTCTAAAAATTATCCACTTTGGATCAGCCCATTGACCCAATTAAGATATTAAATAAGTATTCAAACAGAATGTCAGAATAGTAAAGAAATGGATCACACATGAATGTGCATAACTTAAGACTTCCTCGGGTAATGCTTTTGATTATGCAATATATGTCATGACATACACAGAGAAGCAAACCCAGTGCATGCTAATTGCTCACTGCCAGGGATTTTTCTTTATATTTATTCTCCTTCCTAGAAAATTATATCTCAAAGGATTGGGGCAACAGACCTTAGAAATGATATTAAGGAGGGGATATGAGGGCAAATCTCCTAACAGTAGGGGCCACATCGGGGTGTGTGTTGTGTTTCAAAATGTTCTGTAGTTTAGGTTTAAAATCTTATTTGATATTTCATTGGATGTGACCATGTTTAGTTCAGGTAAATGTACTTCAATCTTTTTAGCTGGAGCTAAGTAATGTAAGTTATTTTGGTGAAACATATTTGTGATAAATTTATTTCATGAAATGAATTACAATCAATTTTGACATGCGCTAACAGCAGGTATACTAAAATAACAGATTCATATAGTTTTCTGGACCACCTTTCTGTATAATGGCCCCAGGCAGTGTGTCATTCATAACTGCTGTGAAAAAGAAGAGTCTGAACTGGAGTTGCTGCTTCACAGATACCATCCATCAACATTCTTTTAATTTTTTTATTCATTAATTTGATACCTACTTTACCCTATTCAGGGTCATGGGCACCTGGAGAGTATTCCAGCAAAAACATTTTATAAGGCACAGAGAAACCATCTTGTTTGAGATGCCAGTCCATTAAAGGACTTGTATACATTCATAGGTACATCAAACAATCTCACACACACACACACACACACACACACACGCACATACACACACACACACACACACACACACACCTATAGGCAATTTAGATCATCAGTTCATCTTCCCAAATGCATTTGGGCTTTAGAGGAAAACTGGACATGCTGGCAAAAATCCCACACAGACACAGGAAGGGCAAGCAGACTCAGTACAGAAGGCACTGCGCTAGAAACATGCCTCAGAACCAACCAAGCACTGTAAGGCAGCATTGATAGACATAGGGGCAATGCGCTTCACCAACTGACATATTCTTTAAAAAGGCAGTGGAGGAAGATACTGTACTTATAGATTGGGCTTTCATGGTAATTTCAATGGGTTGTACAGGCTTGTAATAACAGGAGGTTGTAGAGACAGATAATCATTTTGAAAGGCACTGTTTGGGCACCATTCCTCCTTCCCTGCCTTGGCAAAGGAAAAGGAGAATGTCTAATCCTAAAACAAATCTATTTTTGTGTGTGCATTAGGACAGCTGATGTCAACATCCATGGTAACAAGAATGCATTTACTTTGATTAGACACTGGCATTAAAAAAAGTTGGGTAAAATGGTTAAGGTTCAAGAAAAAGGTAAATGCAATGGTAAAGGAAATGAAACCCTGCCCTAGTGGAAAAACTAAATAATGTGGCTAGGTAGTTAAATCCTGAAGTTTAGAGATGTGCTGGACTGAAATAATGTTTACAAGGAATGGAAAAAGGGCTGCCATGAAAGTAACTGAAGTTCACTGGTTCAAAAAGGAGAACAACAAGTTCTTATAAACAGAAACCCTTAGGAGATAGTGAAGATCTGACTAAGGGATCTTAGCTGAAAAACACAATTTAAAAAGATCTTGCAAATTCTTTAAAGAATCAAGAAACAGACATTTGCCATGTTGGAAGTTAAAGATGGCTACTGAATGATCAGTGTCAGTAGAAAACTTATCCAAGATTTACATAAACAGGCAGGACATTCCAACAACACAGCTACACAACAGTGATGAAGGAGCAGAAATCTTTCAGCCAATGGCAAAACAAATCCATTTACTGTAATGTATCTTCTGAGTGGATTGATTTTGTGATGCGTGTAAGAAATGAATGAATTCACTGCAAAGACCAGGATATCATTTTACTGCTGAAATTGAAGAAGCCAAGAAGGTTCATAGGTGTGTACGAGGCTAATGGTAATGAGATGTGCCACATAGAAGGACTGACTTTCTGACCACAGTTGCAATGTGGTGGTCAAAGGACAGGTTGCTGTTAACCTGTGTCCCCAGATCTCTTATAATGCCTTCAGTGTTCAGTGGGCTCCCATCAATGTGGTAATTAGTGGGAACTGAGTTTTTCGCAAAGGGGATGACGATGCATTTTTCCTGGCATTATGCTTAAGGCCATGATTTCGACACCAGTCATTGGTCTCAGTGAGGCCTTTCTGTAGGATGTCTACATCACTTGGGGAGTTAACTATGGCTCCCAGCTTGCAGCTGTCTGTGAAATTGGTCAGCCAGAGATTGGCCTGGACTTCTGAGAAGTAGATGCCAAACAGGAGGGGACCCTGGACCTATCCATGTGGGACTCCACTCGTGACTGGTCAGTAATCTGACATGGAGTCCGCTACTTTCACACTGTGGGTTCTATCTGTGAGCCAATTTGAAACCCACCTAATGATATAGGGGTTGAGGCCTAGTTTGGTGAGTTTATCAATAATTCCTGAGTGAGGAATGGTATCAAAGGCCTTGGCCAGATCGAGGTAGGCTGTATGAACTGCCTTACCCTCATCCACAGTTCTGGTGACTGACTCAAAGAAGTCCACCAGGTTGAGCAGGCATGATCTACTTTTCACAAAACCAAATTGCATGGGATCTAGAGTTTGGAGATTCCCTATATCCTTGTTAATTAGGTCCATGTTGATGTGCTCCATAGCCTTAAATATCATACTCATCAGTCTAATGGGGCAATAATTTCCAGGGTCTGTAGTCACTCCTCCTTTATGGACAGGGATGACTGTAGCAGTGCGCCATTCAATAGGGACAAAGCCTGAGGTGAGGCTGTGAGTGAACAGGGCACACAGATGTGGTGCCAGTTTACTTTGTAATTCATACAGAACACAGCCAGGGATATTGTCAGGTCCCATGGAAGCTATATTCTTGGCTTTAGACAATGCAGGTTTAACCTGTGCTGCAGTAATGAATGGTACCTGGCATTCTTCCTGTATTGAGATTGGTCCTTTAGGGGGGGAGAGAAGGATAAAGTTGGCACTGAATCTATCGGCCAGTATGTCGGCAATATCTGTTGACTCAGTATAGGAGGTACCATTGTGCAGTAACTCAGAGCAAATCTGGGTATTGCTGTAGAGATTCTTGATATAACTATAGAAGGCTTTGTGTCTGTTTTTAGTGTCTGCCGCAATTCTGCCTTCATAGCTGGCTTTGGAGGTTTTGATGAGAGATTTCAACTTTTTTTTGAGGCTAATAAGGGAATTTTTCCAGTCTTGGGACTTCACCTTTTTCTGCAACAATTTCTTCCTTCTGTTGTAGAGTTTATTAATGGCAGGGGACCACCAGAGGCATCTTGTTTCTGTTGGGTATGGCTAGTTCCATGCATTTATGTACGTGCTCGTACAGTGCATCGGTGTATGATTCGGCAGTCATGTATCTATTTTCCATTGACATGGGTGCCGTGAAGTTAGCCACCTCTGTTTTTAGGAGTCCAAAGTCAGCTTTAGAGAGGTTTTTCATGGTGGATACCTTTGCGGGGGGGGGGGGGTGAGATGTGGATTTCCATGCTGATTAGTTTGTGGTCGGATATAACCAGGGAGGAATTGATGATTGGTGTAGAGCAATGGTTGCCCATGTTAGTAATAACCAGGTCAAGGATGTTGCTTCCTCCATTGGGGGTAAGAATGAGCTGGTCCAGGGCATTGGAATTGATGACTTCCAGGAAGCGCTAGGCCAGTGCATTGGTGCATGAGTAGTTTTCCCAGAAGATGGAGGGGTAGCTGAAGTCACCTAGTATGAGAGTGTTGGGTTGGATCTTAATAGTTTTCAGAGTGCTTAGGAATGTGGAGTGAGAGTCTTGGGACATGGCTGGAGACCTATAGCAAGCTATGACCTGAATCGCCGTCTTACCCAATGTTAGTTGTACCTGGAGTATCTCAGATGCATTGTGCTGGGCTACTAGCCTGGATGTGTGCATATCCTTTATGAATATGGAGACACCACCACTGTCAGACCTGAAGGTGGGGTGAGTGGTCCATGGTGAAATTTTCAGGAGTGATTTGCTATAAAGAACTTCCAACTTTTTAAGTTATACTTTCCTGAAGGACATTTTAGAACTATAGTTGTAAGGATCTATACAGTGGCAAAAGGGGTAGATATGCAGGCATTCAAGGGGCTCTTGTTACAAGGGGAATGAGAGGTAATGGTAGAAAAACAGTACATTTAACTCTGAGTATGAGGAAGCATGCCTGGTTTAATCCTGGAGTTCAGAAAGGAAAGAGAAGTCATTTTTACACATGGCACTGGTCAGGGAAACACAGAGGTCTAGAACCAAAAGAATCCATAAAAGAAAATACCTGACTTACTTTGAATGAGAGGAACTACTTTTGCGGCTGAAGAAAGAGAATTGTCTACACCTGAAATGTGAACTGACTGCTGGGGAGAAGAAAATATTTTCCAGGACACATTCCCAGAGAAGCATGGCCTCTCTGAAAAAAACATTAAGAGGTTAATGTATAAAACTAGGTGTGAAAACACACACACACACACACACACACACACACACACACACACACACACACACACACACACACTAATGTTGTTGTTTGTCTTTCGGCTTTTCCCGGTTAGGGGTCGCCACAGCGGAACTCCGGTCTGCTAATGATTGGCAGTAGATTTTCACGAATTCTGAGGTGCCAGCTCGACGTCCAACCTTCAACTAAGGCATGCCCATTTACGCATGTCTTTCGAATGCCCACCCAACCGTGGGGAGAACATGCAGACTCCACACAGAAGGCACTCCCAGCACTCTAGCCAAGAATCGAATGGGAGAACCTCTTTCTGTGAGGCAACAACGCTACCGCTGCACCACCGGGGATCTACACACACACACACACACACACACACACACACACACACACACACATTAATAAGAAACAAAAAAATGGCAACTTGCTGAGACATAGGAAAAAATTATCAACTTTACATGATGTATTGTTTATGTATTTATATTTGTTTACCAGAAAAGTCCAACTGGTAATAAAAACTCTTTTTAGTGGAAGCCCAGGGAGAAAATTTCCATGTGTACACAATTATTCAATAAAAATGCACTAAATATACAGAGTTGCATAGTAATCAGTCAGTGGACAACAGTAGAAGAATATAATGTAACACAGTTGTCCTACAGCAAAAATACAGAACTAGACAGAAATGTGCATATCTAATCCTAGTCACCTAATCATATTAATCATATATTGAAAGTAAGAACTAGACAGAAACCTGTATGTCTAGTCCTGGGATTATGTAGTAAACATGCAGCAAAAGTAAGAAACTGGCAGGGTCATATTTAGTTTGGTTCTATGTGCGTTTGCTTTGCAACCTTTTTGCATTCTGGTTTAAAATTCATTAACATGTTTAAACAGTGCCTTATTTTATTTTTCTTTACTACATGATATAAATATTCTAAAATGTATGGGGTATTTTGTTCTTGCCCGAAAAAAGACTTAATACATTAACCTGAGGCAATATAAAACATCCCACTGGTGTGGCAAGTTCTGAATATATCGTTTACGTATATCTTACCTGAATCTCATGGTATAAATCTTTTAAGTATGCGCAGGTGCTACAATCTAAACACAGGAAAGTATCATTTTTCTTGATATTACTATTTCTTGTGTTAATTATTAGATGCCCTACACCCTTCTTTAAATAGCATGTTATTTAGTGTGCAAATCTAGGATTATTACTAATGCACGTGCCGACCTTCCTGTTAGACTGTACTACTGCTCAGCTGTTAATTATAATGCATTGTACGTTCTTACTGGAAGCATGAGAGGCAGTAATAAATGGAATTATCCTGACTTCGTAATTATCATCCCAACTAACAACAGAAGGAGTATCAGCTGCTCATGCTCTATCACTAGTAATGTATAGGAATGTAATATCTATTCCATATTCATGTGGTAATGTTTTCAAGCATCTACCTAATATTTTGTTGGACTAGGCAGGTTCTGAAAAAAAACATTTAACTTTTTCAGTAATTCATCCAAAGTTAAATTTTCATCAAAAGCATTTCTCACAACCCTTTTGAACTGTCTTAATGGAATGCCATCAGTGACTTATTCTGGATGACAGCTATTATAAATTAGAACATTATTAGGAGCAACTTTCTTTTTGCATAGTTTGCTGGGTAATTTATTACCCAAGTTTTGAACCATCTCCAAGGATTTTAAAGAATTTGCATCACTATCAATATCAGCATTTAAAATAAATAATAATAATTTTCTGATAATTAATCAGAACTCTTCTAAAACTTCTAAATTACCTATCAGAATGAAAAAAAAAATATTAAAATGACTAAAATATTTAAAACTGTTTGCAAATAAATCATGGATAGTTAGCCTCTACTGAACTTTAAATGCCAGATATGAATTAGCAAACTAATATACAACAAAAACATTTGCATTTCCATGACAAAACCTAACATTGACAAGAAATACTCACAGCAAACATAAAACATTATGTTTAAACACAAAATTTGCTAACAGGCTTGAATCAGAAAGTCCTGTATACAATGTAGTATAAAGAAACTCACTGCCAGGACTGTGTCAAAAGAGCGGCATTTAAAGATGAGTGACTGCTCAGGAGGGAGGCAGGATTTTGGGAAGATGACCAGAATTTCAAGTCTGTAAAACAGTATTATCCCCATAACTAGTTCCCAGCAGTTCCAATTTAATGTTGCTACCAGTAGCCTGTTGTCCAGATACAGAAAATCCAGATACAAATAGTTTGTAAATGAGTAGTTACCACTGCTATGAGTTTTGACAATAGTCTTTCAGCAGAAGACAGGCCTAACTGTGTAGTTTGGAAATGGACAAGGTCTTTGGCTTTGCAGATACAAAAGGACCGCTGCTGTGCCTTCCTGATTTTGAACCACAGATGGGTCTCCCTATGATCCAAAGTGCACATCTAGTTTTCCGTGGTTAAAAAAGGAAGTTCAGCCTAGAAGGTAGTTATGCAGAATTTTGGTAGCACAGTAGATGAACTGAGACTGCTGAAATCTAAAATGCTTTTTGGCTCCCTTGTCTTTGTTAGTTACAAGCAGAGTGGGAGTAATATCCTCTATCCTGCACTATGAGTAATACATTCTGCTGTACTAGTGGAACATTTTTGATGGCTCCTTTTTGTAGGACTTAATGGATGTCTACCAGGGACAGCATTAGGTGAACTGGCACCCTAGAGAAAGGGCTCCACAGTGCCCCCCATTCCCACTGCTCCCCTAATGCACATCATCCAGTACCTGCTGTCTCCCCTCCCATTCCGGGCCTACCTACACAATCCAGGTTACTTTTTATTCACTTCTTCACAGTTTATCTTGCTCTTCCATTTTTTTTTTGTTTTTGTTTTGTTTTTCCTGCATTTATTCAGTCATTCAATATGTCTTAACTAGGCAAGCCTGTACTTTGATAACTGTGGAGGAAAGACTGCATTAAGCTGTGGGTCTGGCAGCCTCAAAGCCATGGAGCTTCCAGATGTTCCAAGATGAATTTTACAATTTTTTAAATAACCTTTTCATCCAATGATGGCCTTAATGTAAATCACAAATGATGAAAGAAATTAATTCTTACTTTTCAACTTTACTTTTTCTGGAATCCTTTAAATATACCTTAACTGACAAGACTACAGTGTAATAACTAAATTAAGCCTTGACAGGGTCTGAACAGATATCATGGATAACAAAAGAAATTCAGTCTTACTTATTATTTCAAGACAAAAAAAGCTGCATCTAAGGCTTAATGCTCAAAGCTGACCAAATAGCAGTTCACAATAAACTGAGAAGGCAAATGTTTGTAAGGATACATGATTCATATTTGGGATAGTACCCGTCTCCTTATCTGCCTCTAAAAAGATAGTGTATCCCTTAAAGTATAATGAAAAATATGGCAAAAATGGCCACAGTCATATATTTCAAGAGGCTGTTGTCATATGCATATGCACAACATGTCTCCTCATCCCTACCCTCAAAAAACAGCGACCATCTGTGTACCCCTCTGATGCTAGATCTAAGAAAAGCTGAAAGGAAAAAAATATATAAGGTTCATGGGTGAATACTTAGCCACCTTCCCTAAAGGGCCATTTTAAGCCTAGCCAATAACTTGGGGTCAGAATCAAATCCTGTACCTTGTGCCTAACAGGTGAAGACCTTAACCATTATACTAAATTGATTCTCTCAGTCTCCTGTTATGAGATAACTTATTTGCTGTCAGCCATGTATATATAAACAGCATTCTTTTTTACCCTCCCCTAAAAGGCAGACACCTGTATATGCATCTTTTTATTAAATTATGAGGAAAGTGAAAATAAATGATTATAGTACTGCTTCCAACTTGTTACTTCTAGAAAGTAAACTGCTTCTGTACAACAGTGATCATCTGTGCACATCTCTGACATTTGTGAATACATTTAAAGAAATAATGGCCATACTGTCTCCAGCCCTTCACAAGGTATTGTGACCTCTGAGATTTGAGATGAAAGGTAAAGAAATAAGAACATTATCTATAGTCCCCCAACATCAGACAAGCTACAGCAACTATCTGGTTACACTAGAGTCTAGGCCTGGTTTTAGACTAGGGGACACAGGTCAGAGGCAAATACTAACCTCTGTAGGTATGGATATTCTGTGATTCATTTTACCCCACATTGTTTTTTTTTTTTGTTTGTTTTTTTTTTTTTGTGATGACTGTTTAAAATAAGCAAGTGACAAGAGGCTCAGTTACTTTCATTTAGACAATCACCACCAAACAGTTATAGACACTTCTGTGTACAATTCTGACACCTGATTGTGATAAAAGAGGATGGCCGTGTAATATATTCCACCTTTACTCCAAAGAGTTGCCATGTGTTAAAATATTCCAAGTTGCTTCACACAAATCACATTAGTCTTGAAAAGCTAGAACAACAAGCAGCTAGAAGCTACCAAATACACAACAAATAATGTCATAGGTTGGTACTAGGCTATCGGCCCTAGGGCCTATACAAGCTTAGCCATAACAATTCCCTGGCTATTTTTTCCCACATTCACAAAAGAAAGAAAAACACTATATGGCTGCATAATTCCAGCAAATCTAGTTGTGATCCAGATGACTTAGGGGCAATAAGTAAAACTGGGCACTTGTAGGCTGGCAATGAAAGGTGAGAGTGAATGCTTGATGTCAGCTCATCTATCCTGGGGGAGGAAGGCAAACCAATGTTCTGCATGGCAGACACCAAGCAGAGATGGGGTTTTCACCACGTAACAGATGGTTCAAGATGTGTGCACTAACCAAGCTTTGTATTACACAGGATCCACACTGTGACACATGGAAGTGGTGTAGCTGTGCATTATTATGGGGTTATGTACATATCAAGCTACCACAGGGATACTGGAGATTAGGCTAGCAAAACGTCTAGATGTGCCATCTGATCAGCTCTCACCCCCACTGGTGGTTGTTAATGTGCTTATTGTAAAGAGAAAATGAATGGCTTGAAGCAATGTATTTTTTAAACACCTTTTTTAAATTAGCACTTAAGACACAGGCAAACATACATTAACAGAAAAGAAAATAATCCATATTGTTTTTTCCTTTGTATATATTGTACAGCACATATATTTTCTTCTTTCTCATCAGTCCAACATTAAATAAATTGCTGAATTTCTGCTTTCCCTTAAACCTTACTCTTCTTCCTTCCGAACATTATTCTGCATGTATTCTTACCACAATTTGCATTCATTTCCATTTGATATGCTCCTCTTTTCTAAAGATCCCTCTTCCAGATCTTTCATCTCTTTTATAACATTCAGTGCTTCAAATGTAGTTGGTTTAGACTTTGATTTCCATTTTTTGCCAGACAGCAGAACTAAACTTAATAAGTCCTTACTGTGTCTAGGCAATTTAGATCCTGATTCCCAGCTCAAAACAAATATTTTCTTAGTTATAGCCATTTGCTCACCAAAGAAAAAGTACTTAGGAATATGAATTAAAAGGGGTTCTGTTCTGGCAGCTAAGGATATGCATAGTAAGATAAAAGCAGTAACAATATTTTAGACCCTTTACTTTTATATACAGGTCAGGCATATTTTTATCAACTGGAGAAGTTGTGGACAATAATTAATAAAGAGTTAAAATAATTTGTCTGGGAGGGGAAGATAAGTTGCGCCTTCCAAATGAACATGGCGGCTTAGGAGTACTTGGTTTGAAGGGATATTTTAAAGCTATGCAGTTAAGACTGATATACATAACATAGGAATTTTTTTAAATCTGCCAACTCATTACACTCCCAAAAAAAGAAGTTAGGTACTCACCATAATGTTCCATGTTTGTTGTCCTTGATCTCGCCTTCCTTCTTGCTGTTTGGGTTGGGAGCCGATCCTCAGCTCCAACTCAGTTGTATACAATAGCTCGAGAGCTTTCACTGGCTCGAGGCAGCTAGCCCCTATCCCAGCATGCCTAGCGTTAGTTACCCAGATCTTGTTTGTGATAACCCAGTACTAGACCATACAGTTAGAAAAAGACATACTCTATTTTACATATCAGAGGACACCTACGTATAAAAGTGTAAACCATCAGGAAGAGTAAGAAGGGGAGACGAGGACTAACCAAAAGGTATGGTAAAAAGAAAAAGCCAGTATAACCAATAAAAACAAGGAATTCCTCTCAATCCTCCAGGAAGGGGGAAGGAGGGTGGGATGCAAGAAGGAAGGCGAGATCAAGGACAACAAACATGGAATGCTATGGTGAGTACATAACTTCTTTATGTTATGTTGTCCATATCTCACCTTCATTCTTGCTGTTTGGGACCATGTCCCCAGCACCTGATTCTTGGGTGGCTCACTGGAAAAACTCTTCAGGACAGTGGAGCCAAAGGATGCCCTGTTCTGGGAGGTCACATCGACTTTGTAATATGTGATAAAGGTCTAGGGATTAGCCCATGTAGCTGCCGCACAGATCGAATCCAAAGGCAGTCTGACTTGAAAAGCAATAGAGGTAGCCAAGGCCCTTGTTGAGTGTCCTTTAATTTTCCCTGGAAGTTGTTGTTTACGCAAATCGTAGATATGTTTTATAGTGTCTGAAAGCCACTTAGATAAAGTCACCTTTGAGACTGCACACCCTTTTTTATTGTCTGCAAAGGATATGATCAATTGGTCAGATTATCTAAAGTCCTTGGTCCTGTGTAAATAGAAACTTAACGGTCTATGAACATCCAATTGATGAAGCTTATGCTCTGCCTTGTTGCCATGATTAGGGAAGAAAACAGGAAGCTCTATGGATTGATTCAAATTGTAGTCAGAACACACCTTGGGTAGGAAAGAGGGGTTGGTTCTGAGAAACCCTATCTTTGTGGAAAATCAAGTATGGGGGATGAATAGATAAGGCCTGTAATTCTGAAACTCTTCTAGCTGAGGTAATTGCAACCAAGAAAAGGGTTGTCCAAGTTAGAAATGTGAGTGGACAAGAAGCAGATGGTTCAAGGGGGAGAATCAGAGTGTCTAAAACTAAATTTAGATCCGGGGGGGGCTCTCTTATTGGAGGTCTTAAGAGGGTAGCACTTCTTAGGAATGCCTTACATAACCCATGGCACATGATATTGGAGCCCATTTCTCCCATATGAAAATTAGAAATGGCAGCTAGCTGAACCCGGATAGTAGATGCAGCTGCTCCTTGCTCAAAAGTTTCAGCAAGAAATTTGAGAATATTTGAAATGGGTGCAGTAAAAGGATCAACCTGATTTTTGCCTGTCCAACAAGAGAACCTCTTCCATTTACTAGCATAAAGTCTCCTAGTAGTGGGCTTATGGGACGAAATCAAAATGTGTTGAACTGCCGGAGAAACATCGGGAAGCCTGGCTAAGACTGGAAGTGGAGAAACCAAGCTGTCAGCGTGAGAGTTTGAATGGAAGGATGGAGAGCCCCTGACTGATGCATTAAGAGATCTGACGTTGGGTCCAGGATCCAAGGCTCCCCCTGCAGATGAGGCCAAAGGAATGGGAACCATATCTGATGAGGCCAGTAATGGGCAATGAGGATTAACTTGCAACCCAATGACTGTATTTTCTGAAGAACCTTGGGGATCAGGGGAAAGGGTGGAAAGGCATAAAGCAGTCCCAGGGGCCAATCATGAACAAATGCGTCCCTGGGTGACTGTCCCAGTGGTGGGATTAGGGCAAAGTAGCTGCTGCATTTATTGTTGAGGTGGGTGGCAAACAGATTACAGCATGGCTGGACCCATTTGCGAAAAATTAAGTCCGCAACTTCCTGCTTCAGGGACCACTCGTGAGACATCAGAATAGCCCAGCTGAGCTTGTCCGCTATAATGTTGGATTTCCCTGGGATGTGCATTGCAACCAGAAAGCATTGGGAATACATAGCCCATTGCCAAACTCGTAGAGCTTCTCGACACAAGGGGTAAGACCTGGTTCCACCTTGTTTGTTGATGTGCCATACTACTGACATATTGTCTGTCTGAATTGCTATAGTCCCTGTAGGTAGAGAGTCCTGAAGTGCTTGCAACGCCAGAAGCACCGCTCTCATCTCCAAAACATTGATGTTCAAGTGGTACTCATGTTCCTGCCAAGTCCCTTGAACAGTCTGTCCCAGATAATGTCCCCCCACCCTATCTGGAAAGCATCCGTGGTCACTGTAGCTACAGGTTGGGGGGGGTAGAAATGGCCTGCCTATTGTTACTATAGGGGAGTGAAGCCACCACTCCAGATCCTTTTTGCAGGATTCCGTGATCAGAATCTGATGTGACATGGGTAAATACTGGAATGACCATTGTGCAAAGAGGAGCCACTGCAGAATTCTCATGTGGAAGCGAGCCATAGGGACCAGAGTGATTGCTGCTGTCATATGAACCTATACAGAACCCAGGACCTGGAGGACAACTCTTGCCTGAATTCTCTTTATTGTCAACAGCATTGCAACTTGATGACGGATCGTTAATACTCTTTCTTGAGGCAGCTTTGCTATCATGGCCCTTGTGTCTAAATCTGCCCCTATAAAGATAATATACTGATAAGGCAACAATGCAGACTTTTTGTAGTTTATGGTGATCCCTAGTTGAGAACAAGAGCGAATTGTGGATTCCTTGCCTTGATTATCTGATGCTCACTGGTGGCAGTAAGGAGCCAGTCATCTAGATATGGAAACACCCGGAATCCTAGATGCCTCAGATGAGCTGTAACTACTGCCTTGCATTTGGTGAACACTCTGGGGGCTGTGGTGAGACCAAAGGGCAGTGCTCTGAACTTATAGTAACTGGCTCCCAGCTGGAAGCGTAGATATCTCCTTGATTGTCTGTCCATTTTTATGTGGTAGTACGCATCCTGGAGATCAGTAGAGCACATCCAATTGTCCTGTCCCAGAAAGGGAAGACTGGACTGCAGTGTTACCATCCAGAACTTTGTTTTCTTGACTGATTTGTTCAGCCTACTGGGATCCAATATGGGTCTCCAGTCCCCTGTTTTCTTTGGAACTAAAAAAAACCTTGAGTAAGTTCCGGATCTGATTTGGTCTGCAGGGACTTCCTGGATGACTCTTTTTCTTAGCAACCTTTGAACCTCTAGGTTTGCTTAATCCCGAAGACTGGGTGGAATATCTGGGATAGAGTGCTGTGTTTTTGACAGGGGAAGTTGTGTGAAGGGGATATTGTAACCTCAGGATATTATCAATAGTACCCATGTATCTTCTGCGATGGTCTGTCAAGCTTTTGGGTACAAGGATAATCTCCCCCCAACTGTCTCCGGAGTCGGACAATCAGGCCTCCCTTCATGAGCGCTGGAACGGCCTATCAGATAAGGTATCTCTGTCACCCAAATTCTACAGAAACCCCCCCCCCTTGCCACAAGACTGGCGTCTTCCATTATTTCCCCCTCTACCCCTGGGGGAAAAATCTCCATGTGTGTCAAGCAAAGCTCCCTGGGATTTCCAGAACCACATCTTTCCACTCTTCTGACCCTTAGGATAAGGCCTAGATGGAGCAGAAAAATGTACTCCTATGGCAGAGAGAGTTTTGCCATCCTCTTCACACCTGGTAAGAGTCTCTTTTACACGTGGCCCGAATAAGGAAGAGCCGTCAAAGAGGGTGTTGGTAAAGGAAGACTTGAAGGGCTCTGCAAAATGACAAAGGTGCATACAGGAGTGTCTGCGTAAGGCCACCCCTGTTCCTGCCACTCCACCCCATCAGCTGCATAAGAAATTAGCTGCATGGAGAAGTTAACCACCGAAGTCAAGGTCACAAGCTGAGAAGCCACTTTGTCCAAGGCTCCCGCAGCTGTAGGATCCTGTAAGGTATCTCCTAACTCTTTGAGGAGATCCCTTTGAAGCCTTGTAAAGTGGGACAAATAGTTCAGCGACCTGAGTGTAAAGGTCGCTGAAGAAAACATACGCTTCCCGTATCTGTCCATCGTACGAGACTCTTCATTCGGTGGATGGACAGATGAAGAAGTTTCCACTAATTCCATATTGGTGGCTGCTGCCACCACCATAGCATCAATGGGAACACCTTTGGATAAGAAGGCTCTGTCTTCAGGGGCTGTTATGAATTTATTGGGCCTCCGCGGAACTGGTTCCATCGTGTCTGGAGAGCTCCACGCCTTTTGACTCACTACATGCAATAGTGGGTCAAAAGGAGGAGATACCCAGGAGGTGGAGGGTCAGGAACCAAATGCATCCAGGTACACTGACTCATCTTCAGAAGGGGCAAGGGACTTCCAGTCACCCCTCTGTCTAAGGATTTCTAAGATGTCTGAAAAAGAGACATCTTCAGAGGGGGACCGTGGGGACCCTTCTGAGTCATCCAAGTCTGTGTCTGATGTCAAGGACTCGGGGGAGTCCATATGCTTCCTCTTGCAAGTCCTCTTTAAGGGACCTCATTTGAGGGATGCTCAGGGAGGTTTCGGAAGAGGTGGGATTGCTCGATGGGGCATCCTGGAGCATGGGTTCTCTATGCTTGGGTGGAGTGGGTGTTCGGAGGTGGACACCAGCACCGAAGGCAAAGGAGCCAATGGCACCGAGGGTGGAACTGTGACAGTAGACAGCATGCTCCTCATCACCTTGAAGGCATCATGGTCCCAACCAGAAAGAGTCTCTGTCTCCGAAGAAGCCAGAGACATCCTCCGAACTCAGGGTGATGGCTCCGAGGCTGATGTAGGAGCTGAGCTGACCTGCGCCAAAGCTCCGAGAGGGAGAGTAGGGTCGGACAAGGGTCCGATGCCGCTCCCCCCATCAGAGCCAACAAGGGAGCGTCTGCTCCCAGATCCCTCGATAGAAGAGGGTATTGAGGAGATCGTAGAGGTAGTTGGAACTGAAAGACCAGAGGTTACTGGACCTGGCAGTTCCACCACTATGACTTCCATACACTCCGGCTCCGAGCTCAGAGGAGTCAGAGGAGGAATCAAGACAGGTGTTGGTTGGGCTGTCAGCACCTTTTCCATCTGGGATGGGCCCGAAAGTATTTTAGCTAATGCTGGTGTCCTAAGAAGCCTCTTCACCACCCTTTCCATATCATCATCCGAGAGGCTCCTGGACGACCAAGAGGAATGGGTTGAAGGCCGGTGACTGCCTGCCACAGATTGTAATAAAGGAGACTGTGGAGCAGACAATACCGGTTCCAAGGTAAGAGACCTAGATCGCTTATGAGACCTTACTGGCTCCGAGACAACAGATGGAGCCATAGCTGAGAGTGTCTTGTCAGTACCGAAAGTTGGGTCCGACTTAGCTTGATAGTTGTCCATCTCTTTTTACGGTTCCAAAATCAGAGCCGAAGAGGATGAAAGCTTGAGTTTTTCCTGTTTTTTTGCTGGCTGAGTCCCCTCCATAGTAGCATCAAAGGGGCCCTTCAGTAACCCTCTTAAGATCAATTTGTTCTTTCTCTCCTGCAGGACTCGTGAACTAAATGCATGGCAAAATCCTGCAGGTGAACAGGCCCTAAACAATACACTCAACTCGTGTGCCTGTCCGTAAGGGACATCTTTTGGCAGCACGAATTGCACTTTTTATTTATTTATTTTTTTTTTTATTTTACATTTGTTAACCTGGGGTGTCTCACTGAGCCGGAAAGGCCCTTTTTCAGCAGAGGCCTGGGGAGAAAAGCTCCACATAGAAAAATTACAGATATATTTAGATATTTAAACATGATCAGTATACACACAAATTACAATAGACATGTTTTTACAGTGGTATGCAGCACATCAGCAGTTGCAGTGGACAGAACAAACAAGAAAATATTAATTTAAAAACCAAGGTAATTAATAGATTTGTGGTGTACAGATGAAATTTGGAACATCGGTAGAATACATACATAGTACACAGGTACAGTATATACACTGTACATTAGCCAGTGTTTGTGAGTAAGAGTGAAAACTATTATCAAGTATTCTAGGTTTAGTATGTGTACCTTATCTGCTTTCACTAGCCTGGGGAGCAGTCATGGCACTGCCAGCTTTGCTTGAGATGTTGCCTAATGAGGTTTTTAAAGAAGTCTTTGGACAATGTGTTTTGTATGCTAGTGGGGAGAGTTCAATTTTTTAGCCATTGAACTACTACATAGTGTGTCTACAAAGCTATTGTAGCTGTTGGTGACTTCTAGTAGTAGTTTGCTTGATGATCTAAGAGGCTTTTTGGCTGAGTGATGTACTAGGTTTTTGAGGGCAGGACACTTATTGGGGAGGTAACAGAATGACAAAGGGAGACCTGATTGTAGGTTAGGAGGTTGGGCAGTTCAAGCCAGTGGAGCTGCCTCAAAGCAGTACAGTGATGAGTTCTATATGAGCAATTTGCAGTAAAGTGGGCAATTTTGTTATAGCAGGCTTCCAATTTGCTTAGTTCAGTTTTGTTGAGATTAGTCAGAATGGGAGATGTATAGAATAGGGTGGATAGAAGTTGGGAGCGAGCAATGGCTGATCTTGTGTTATTGGTAAAAAATGGTTTGATACGGTAGAGTGATCCCAGTTTGGCATGTACTTTTTTAATAGTTAAGTTGCGATGACTATCAAATTTTAGGTGGGAGTCTATGGTTATTCCCAATAGCTTAGCCTTTGCCACTGGAGCGATTCGAGTAGCATTTGTGGAGTAGATAGTGAATTGACTGTTATCAGTGTTTTTGTTAGAACTGGTTATAATCATAAGCTGAGTTTTCTTTGGATTGTGGATACGTTGGGCTTTGGTAAGGTAGTTTTCAACATCAGAGAATGCTAGATGAGTTGTTTGCAGGGGGGTGGGAGTGTTTTGTGCAGCACAGTTTAAGGTAGTATCATCTGCATACTGAATGATAGATGCATGTTGTGTGGAGGTATGGAGGTCATTTGTGAAGATTGTGAATAGTAGTGGTCCTAAGATAGAATCTGGTGGGACTCCTATAGTTATGGGCAGCTGAGGATAGAGAGAATTTTCCCATTTCACAGCTTGGTACCTGTCAGTTAAGTAGCTTTGGAACTGGGTAAGAGTGAAATTTGATAAGTGATATTGGTTTAATTTGTTTAGAAGGATTTGGTGCAAGACTGTTTCAAATGCTTTAGACATATCCAAAAAAATAGTTGACACCTGCATGCCTTTGTTTTTGAGATGGTTTACTGTGTCTGTGATGCAGAGGAGGGCTGTAGTGGTACTATGGGCAGGTCTGAAACCATGTTGAGTAGGTGACAGGATGTTAGCACCTGGGTATGGATGCATTTTTATAAGATTTTGGCCAGGGGGGAGAGGATAGCAATGGGTGTGTAGTTAAGTTCAATGGAGGTCCCGCCTTTATGTATGGGTGTAACATAGGATATTTTCCAGAGTTTGGGCACATAGTTATCAACACTTGATCAGTTTATGAGAGTGGAGATTGGAATAGCAATAGCATCTGCTGTGAGTTTCAAGAAATACCTGGGGTGTAGGTCGGCTGCTGTTGATGAGATTTTTAGTTTGGAGAGCATGCTTTTGATTGAAGTGGTGGAAACAGTTTTGAGGGTAAAGCTTGTATTAGTGTTATTTGTGTTGGGGGAATAGTGTGGTTGGAAATGTCTTGTGATACTAAGGATAGACTTGAGTTCACAAAGTGGGAGTTGAATTGTGTTTCGATGGGAACTTTAGTGTCAGGGGTGGTTGGTTTGGGGATAGCCTTTTGGGTGGATTTTAGTAGCTGGTTTACATTTTTCTGAAATTTTGGGAGGCTGTGTTCATATTTAGTTTGTAATGTCATGTAGTAGGATTTTTTGTCCAGCTAATGCATTTTTTTGCACAGTTGCGCAGTTCTTGGTACTTAGGCTTTGGGTTTCTTTGTTTTTTTTATAGTAAAGCCAGGAAGTGTCTCTAGACTTGATGATGTGTTTAGTTTCTTTACTGAGCCAGGGGTTTGTAGAGGTTCTAACCTTGATTTTGCGCAATGAAGTGACAGTGTCTAGGTGTTGTAGAAATGTTTTGTTAAAATATGCTACAGCCTGGTCAAGTGGGGCGGGGGGTTTAGGGGGCCCAGTCACAGTTACAGAGTAAAGTATTAATGACCTTAGGAGATACATTTTTGTGTTTCTAGTGGTTTTATACTTAATGGTTTTGCATATGCTTGTTCTACTACGTATTAAGGTGTATTATGTTGTGGTCACTTAAGTTGTCTGGGAGACTGCCTGTGTGGAGGGTATTTGGGGTTGTTAGTTACGACCCAGTCAAGGATGGATTCCCTTTTAGATTTTTTATCACATCTAGTTGGAATTTGGACTAGCTGCTGGTAGCCATGGAGATTTATTAGATCGCTTGGCGGTTCTGATATACAGGTGAACCAATCTAGGTTGAAATCCCCCAGAATAAGGGTTTCTTGTGAGTATGTGGAAGAACATCAGGATAAGAAGTCTTCAAGACTAGCAGGTGTATTACTAGGTGGAATATAGATCACAATTGTGGTGATGACCTTTTTAGGGTGAAGTTGAAGTTGTGAGATAAGTATATCCCAATTATTGGGGGAGGGGTGGGAGTTTGGTATTTTATGTAAAGTTAAGTTGGACTTCTACAGTAAGGCAGTTCCACCCCCTTTATGAAGTGGTCTGTCTTGTCTAACGATATTGTAGCTGGTATGGAGAACATCTGAGTTAGCTATGTTTTTATTTAGCCGAGTTCCTGTTAAAGCAACTATGTCTGGGGAGTAGTGTGCTATTGTGGCCTGGAGTTCAGGTATTTTATTTTTGATGTTTCTAATATTACTATTTAGCATTAAAATATGGTTGGTTTTGCGGCTGGTGTTGATTTGCCCAGGGATGAAGATAGTGGGGGTATTATGTTCTGACAACTGTGTTGGAGCAGTTTGTGTTGGACAGGATGGATTTGGGCCTGGGTTTGGGTGGATGTCCCTGCTTATGGTGACCTGGTGTTAAAATGGTGATACAAATGTTGGACTTTGGTGGTGAGTGTGCAAAATTATTGTGTTTTTTGAGTAGGAATGAGAGCATATGTGTTAAGTTCTGAACTGATCTGTTATGTAGTTCCTGAACAATTGTGGGCAGATATTATAATGTGTGGTGTCTGTATATGAGAGTGCATAATATAGTGTTGTGCTACTAAGTTTAGGGATATTGCTAGAGTGATAACTTGTGGAGTTATAAAGAATTATGAGAAGACAGACTAGACGTAGTTGCGTGACAGTCATGGTTATAAAGTTTAAGTTGGTTCTAGGTGGAGGTGTGGATAGGAATTATTGGGTTGCACTATATGTGGATGGGTAAGTAGTGTGGGGTGATGTAATAATGCCTAGTGGGAATGAGAGTGGTTGGGAGTATTCTGTGGTGGAGCAAGTGGGTGTGGCGTAATGTGATCTGATTTGAGGAGATATGATTGGTGGTGGTGATGTGAGGTTGAGCTGTGGGTGTGGTTGCAATTACTATAAATGTAGAAGTAGTGGGGGTGGAAGGGAATTGAGGGTGGGGCAGGGGAGTGTAGAGAGCCCAAGCATTAGCGAGGGCGAATGGAGCAGGGCAGAGATTCCTTGGCAGTATCTTCGATATAATGTCGAACAGCACTATCTTTTAGTTATGTACTTACCATAACAATAGATGTATGTGATCCATCTCGCCTACATTCATAACTGATGGGGCTTGGAGCCGAGAATCGACTCTGACTCAGCCGATACACTAGCATGAAGTCTCTCATTGGCTGGGCCAACCCCCTTATCCCAGGATGCACCACGCCCAAACCCCCAGATCTTGTTTGCCCCACAACAACTCACTCACATGAGCCACTCCAACTGTACAATAGTGTTTCCTCCAGATCCAACAGGTAGGGGGAAGGAGGGCAGGTACATACGAATATAGGCGAGATGGATCACATACATCTATCGTTATTGTAAGTACATAACTAAAAGATGTAATGCGATCCTATCTCGTCTACATTCATAACTGATGGGACAGCATCCCTAGCACCTACATCCTGGGAGGCTCACTGGAAAACACTCCTGAGCACTGTGGAACCAAAGGACGCCTGACCTCTAGAGGCCACGTCCAGTTTGTAATGAGAAATAAAAGTATGTGGAGAAGCCCAAGTGGCCGCTGCACACATGTTATCCACCGACAGTCTGGTGTGGAAGGCCACTGAAGTAGCCATAGCCCTAGTAGAATGTGCTCTAACTGGAAATGGAAGGTCCCTTCCTGTTGATGCATAAATAAATGAAACACAATCCCTAATCCACCTAGCAATAGTGGTCTTAGTTACTGCTTTGCCAATCCTGTTATCTGCAAAGGCCACAAACAACTGGTCTGATTTCCTCTGCTGCTGTGTCCTATCCAAGTAAAACCTCAGTTGTCTATGCACATCCAACTGATGAAGTCTGTATTCTGCCTTGTTGGAAAATTTTGGAAAGAAAACTGGTAGCTCTATAGATTGCTGCAGACAAAGAGCAGAAGAAACTTTTGGAAGAAATGACGGGTTTAGTCTTAGAGATACTCTATCCCTGTGAAAGATCAGATAAGGGGGCTTAACAGAGAGGGCTTGAAGCTCTGAAACTCTTCTGGCTGAAGTAATAGCTACCAAGAAGGCAGTCTTCCAAGATAAGAACTTTTGCTCACAAGTGGCCACGCTCAAGGGATGAGACGTCAAGGCTCCTAAAACTACATTCAAATCCCATGGCAAAACAGGTTGCGACACCGGGGGGCGAAGCAACCAAGCTCCCTTAAGAAAGGCCTTACACAACTTATGACTCATGAGTGAAGGCTCAAAGGCAACATGATAATTAGAAATCGCTGCCAATTGGACTTTAAGCGTGGAGACAGCGGAACCCTGTCTAAAAAGAGTTGCCAAGAAATCTAATACTGCGGACACCGGGGCTGTCAGAGGGTCAAGGTGTGCTGCTGGGCCCAAATGGCAAACCTTTTCCATTTATTAGAATATAACTCATTAGTGGAAGCTCTGTGAGAGGAAGACAGAATCCGGACCACCTCAGGCGAAAGGATATGCTGTCTGACTAAGGTTGGAAGTGGAGCAGCCAAGCCGTTAGCTTGAGGGTTCGCAGTGATGGATGGGCCTGACCTGACTGAAGAGTCAGGAGGTCTGGAACTGGGTCCAGAATCTAAGGATCCTTCACTGCATACTTCCGAAGGAAAGGAAACCAAACTTGGCGGGGCCAGTGTGGTGCAATCAAAATCATGTTGCTTCCCAAGCAGATCGCCTTCTGAATCACCTTTGGCAGTAGTGGGACCGGAGGGAAGGCATAGAGCAGACCGGAGGGCCAATTGTGGACTAGAGCGTCCCTGGGTGACCCCCCCTGGGGGGGAATCAGGGAGAAGAAATTGCTGCACTTCACGTTCCAGGGGCTGGCGAAAAGGTCGCAGCAGGGAAACCCCCACTTGGAGAAGATCCGAGCCGCTACTCGGTCGTTCAGGGACCACTCGTGAGGCATCAGAATAACTCTGCTCAGCCTGTCTGCTATCACATTGGACTTCCCCAAAATGTGCGTTGCCACTAGAAATCTCTGGGAAGTGATCGCCCAGTTCCAAACTCACATGGCTTCTCTGCAAAGAGGATAAGACCTGGTTCCTCCCTGCTTGTTCAGGTACCATACTACTACCATATTGTCTGAGAAGATTGTGATGGTACCCTTGGGAAGAGAGCTGTGAAGTGCCTGCAATGCTAGAAGCACTGCCCTCATCTCCAGGACACTGATGTGTAAGTGGGTTTCATGATCCTGCCACGTGCCTTGAACCGTCCTGTCCAGATAATGCCCCCCCCCACCCTATCTGGGAGGCGTCTGTGGTCACTGTGGCAATGGGGGAGGGGGGCAGAACTGTAGCCCCTGGTTCAAGTTGGAGGAGAGGAGCCACCAATGAAGATCTCGCCGGCAGGTAACCGTAATGAGAATCAGGTAGGACAAGGGCAGATCTTGGTACGACCACTGGGTCGACAGGAGCCATTGGAGAATTTGCATGTGCAATCTTGCCAGAGGGACCAGAAGAATGGCGGCCGCCATCGACCCCAAAAGCTGAAGGACCATCCTGGCTGGGGCTTTGCTTCGGGGTAGTAAGGCTAGGATTTGGTTCTGTAGTATCTTTATCCTCTCTGTTGGAAGGAATGCTCGCATCTCAACAGAGTCTAGCTGTGCGCCTATAAAGACAACACGCTGTGATGGTGAATACAGACTTTTCCCAGTTGAATGTAATTCCTAATAGATGTCCAAATTCGATGGTAGCACTCATGGCTTGAATAAGAAGATGCCTGGTGGGGGCGGTGAGGAGCCAGTCGTCTAGATACGGAAACACCTGGAATCCCAGACATCTCAGGTGAGCCGTCACCACTGCCAGACATTTGGTAAACATCCTGGGGGCTGTGGTGAGACCAAAGGGCAGGGCTCGGAACAGGAAGTGACTGGCTCCTAGGTGGAAGCGTAAATGTATCCTGGAAGCCCTGTTTATCTTGATGTGATAATAGGCGTCCTTGAGATCGATGGAGTACATCCATACTCCTTTTTCCAGCAATGGGAAAATGGATGGCAATGTGACCATCTGGAACTTGGACTTCTTTACGAAGCAGTTTAGGTGGCTGAGGTCCAGAATGGGTCTCAAGTCCCCTGTTCTTTTCAGCACCAAAAATAACTTTGAGTAAGTTCCTAATCTGGTCTGGTCTGCGGGGACTGGCTGGATGACTCCCTTTCCGAGCAGCTTTGCGACCTCTATGGCTGCTTGATCCCGTTGACTGGGTGGCACGTCCGGGATTTTCCTTGACGGTGGAGGGGGATGGATAAAGGGAATGGTGTAACCTCCGGCGATGATACAAAGCACCCACTGATCCTGAGTGATGGAATCCCAGGCCCTTGGATGCTCCGAAAATCGACCCCCGATTGGCTCTGGAGACGCACAGTCGGGCAGTCCCTCAGGGACGCTGGAAGGAGGAACCACGAAAGGATTTGCGGTCTCCTGTGTTGCGGGGGCCTCCGCCGCCTCTAGGGCGACGTCTTCCAGAATAATTCCCCCCTCCTCTGCCTCTGGAAGGGGGGGGGTCACTCTGATGGGCAGGGAAAGACTTTTGGGACTTTCTGAACCACATCTTTCCTCCCCTCTGTGCCTTGGGATAAGGTCTCAAAGGGAGCGAAAAATGGGCCCCAACAGCAGACAAAGTCTTACCCTCCTGCTCGCATCTAGTGAGTGTGTCTTTCACCTTGGGTCCAAAGAGAGAGGACCCGTCGAATGAAGTGTCTGTGAAAAAAGACTTGAAAGCCTCCGCAAAGTGACACAAGCGCATTCAGGCTTGCCTCCTAAGGGCTACGCCTGAACTCGCTGCCCTACTCATCCCTTCGGCTGCATACGATATGAGCCTCATGGACGAGTTAACAATTGAAGAAAGGGTAGACAGCTGGGCGTTGGCAGACTGCGTCAATGCCTCAGGCACGTTACCTGACAAGGTATCTCCCAACTCCTTTATGAGATCCCTCTGGAGCCTCGTAAAATGACACAAATAATTCAGTGACCGCAGGATAAAGGTCGCTGAAGTACGCTTCCCGTACCTATCCATGCTCCTGGACTCCTTGTTAGGAGAATGGATAGACATAGATGCCTCTGCCACATCCTGCTGGGTAGCAGACGCCACCACCATAGCATCCACTGGGACTCCCTTGGTTAGAAACTCCTTGCCAGGGGGTGTGGATAAAAATTTGTTGGAGCGAGAAGGAACTGGCTCCACAGAGTCAGGGTGCTCACACACCCTTCGACAAATAAGGTCCAGTAATTCATCGAAGGGTGGAAACACCCAGGAGGCGGAGGGTTGGGCTACGAAGGCCTTGAGGAAGACCGGCTCCTCCGTGGAAGGGGTTTTGGATGGCCAGTCGCCCCTCTGTCTCAAGATCTCCAGGACATCGGAGAATGAGACATCATCAGAGGATGACTTCGGGGACCCTTCCGCATCATCAAGGTCGGTGTCCGAGGTGACAGACTCATCTGGGGAGTCTATGTGCTTCCTCTTGCACAACTTTTTCCTGGGGGGCTCTTCAGGCAAAGACTCTGAAGGCTCCTCGGAAAAAGGGGGACCACACATGGAGGAATCCTCAGGCCTCGGAGTCACGCTGTCCAAAGACAGGGGGGCACCAGAAGCTCTAGTCGCCGTGTCTAGGGAAGGAGTCGCAGATTCCGGTGAAGTCACTAGAGATTTGTCTAGTCACTCCTCATAGCCTTGAAGGCAGGTCCATCAGAATCTGAAGAAAGGCCCGCCTGCGAGACCATGACCAGTGTCGGGGTCCCCCTAGCCAAGGCACCAAGGGGGAGACTCGGGGCTGAAACCAGAAGCCCCGAGAAATCCCCCTCGGGCTCGGCCGAGGACACCCGAGAGCCGAAACCCCTGGAAGGAACAGAAAAGGTTGGAGCTGAAGACGGCGCTGACAGACTAGCAGTGGGTCTCGGAACCGACTCAGGAACCTCACCTGACTCTGCAAACCCCATCTCCGATGACACCAGGGTTATTGGAGGAGGAAGAAACGGAATCGAAATGGTTGGCTCCGGCCGCTGGGCTGGAGCTGAAAATAATTTAGATAAGACAGGTGACTGGAGGAGCCTCTGGACCACCCTATCTAAATCTGAATCTGAAAGCCTGGAGGACCCGGAAGAAACAGACGGGGGGCGAGAAACTCTTTCAACCGGCTCCGAGGCAATGCTGGAATGTCGACTCCTAATCGGCTTCAGAAGGATCGGAGCAGAGGAAGACTCGATTAGAACCGAGACCCCCTTCGGCGCTGACGGTTCAGGAGCAGAAGAAAACGACCCTAGAGCCAAAACACTCACCTGTGGCTCCGAGACCAATGGATCCGAGGAAAACTCAGATTGGCATTCTCTATCCTGCGGCTCCGAGACCAATGGAGCCAAGGAAGGAGACTGAGACTTGGATCTTCTCTCCTGCGGCTCCAAGACCATTGGAGCCAAGGAAAAAGACCCAGACATAGATCCTCTATCCTGTGGCTCCGAGATCAGTGGAGCCGAGGAAGAGGACAAAGACTTAGTTCTTTTTTCAGGTGGCTCCGATGGACTTGTCGGAGCCGAAGACTTATTTTTCTTCGATTTCGAAGAGGAAGAAGAAGATAAAGCTTCCTCAAAGGTTGGTTTTAATAAACCTTTCAAGATCAACTTATTTTTCCTCTCCTGCAGTACACGAGAGGAAAAGGCATGGCAAACACTGCAAGATTTTTGCAAGTGTTTAGCCTCTAAGCAATAAACACAGATGGCATGGCCATCTGTTAGCGACATTTTGCAGCCACATTTCGAACATTTTTTAAAGCCTGACAGCTTATGCTCTTTTTGTTTGCCAGACATGACCCACAAAGCACTCGAAACACAAGGAAGGGAAGGGAGGGAAGAGCTCTAACTAAAACGCTCGACAAGAAATAGGGCAAAGGCCCTCTAAATCAAACGGGCCTAGCCCACCAAACAGAAGGAATCACACAACACCAAAAACAAACACAGCCAATCACAAGGTAGTACAGACGAAAATAGCTATTAAAATAGCTGTTTGGTTATAAAATTTTTAAGCTAAGAGCAAAAACGACCCAAAAAGGCCAAAAAATAAGGGTACTTAGCCACAGCCAAGTCGAGACCACGTCGTTACTTCAGAAGCGGCAAACGAGATCTGGGGGTTTGGACGTGGTGCATCCTGGGATAAGGGGGTTGGCCCAGCCAATGAAAGACTTCGTGCTAGTGTATCGGCTGAGTCTCGGCTCCGAGCCCCATCAGTTATGAATGTAGGCGAGATAGGATCGCATTACATCTAAAGCTAGACAAAAAAAAAACGCACTACTAACAAGATAAACAGGCAAATACAGACAAAACTTTTTTTTTTTTTTAACAGACAGGAAAGAAGGGGAGGGCCTCTAAGTCAAACGGCGAACTACCCCGCCTAAGGAGAGCCGCTAACTTAAATGGCTACTCCTTAAAGCTTAATAGATATTAAGAAAAGACAAGAAAGATGAAGAACCATCTAATTTAAACTGGTTTAGAAGAGGGAAAAGGCCAGAGAGAAAAATTGTTAGTCTACACAATAGCAGTCACTCGGACGGGATAGGAAAAAGGTAGAAAAACGAAGGACAACTACTGATTCAAGTTAGGCAATATAAATGCAAAACATTTACTTCAAAAGTATAAAAAGAGAAAACACTTACCCCGAGCCAGTATCCGCAATCTCGACGCTGCAAGTGGCAAATGAGATCTGGTTAACTAACGCTAGGCATGCTGGAATAGGGGCTAGCCTCGAGCCAGTAAAAGCTTTCGAGAAACTGTATATGGCCAAGTCAGAGCCGACGATCGGCTCCGAACCCAAACACCAAGAACAAAGGTGAGATATGGACAACATAACATCATATGTTCCCAGTTACCTCTTTCTTCCCCATCACACCTCTAACATTCTGATATCAATCCTTGATAAGGAAAGCAGCATTTAACCTTCAGTCTAAATGTCTTTGTGGCCTCATCCCACTCTATTACCTTTCCCTCTCAAGTTTTCTCCAGTAAATTCCAGTCCTGTCTTGCCTATTTTCTGTACTCCTACTTGCAGTCATCCCCACTGGCAAAATCTTCTCTCACCATTCTCATTTTATCTTAGTTCTTAGAATACATTTGACTACTTTATGAATATAATATTCTGTATGGTTGTTACTATTCTCCTTAAGGATCTGCATCCAAAAATCCAACTTTCGCTTTATTTCTTGAAATCCCCACCCCCCGCTTTGTCATCATTCTTTTCCATTTTGAATTACCTCCCACTTACAGTATGTTATGTATACAAGTCTTAACTGCATAGCTCTAAAATGTCCCTTTAAATCAAGTAATCCTTAACTACCTTGTTCTATTGGAGGGCTCAACTTATCTTCCCTTCCCAGATATATTCCTTCAACTCTTTAGTAATTATTGTCCACAACTCAAACGGTTGATAAAAATTTGCCTGACCTGTATACAAAGCTAAATGGACTAAAATCATTTTCACTGCTTTTATCTCACTATCCCCATCCTTAGCTACCACAGCAGAAGTCTTTTTAATGCATATTCCTAAGTACTTCAACTTACCATGTCCCTATAACTATGGGTATTTCTGAACAAAATTTACAGCTATAACCTTTGTTTTCTCTTCATTAATTTTATATCCCAAAAGGCCTTAAAACTGTCTCAGAATGTTCCACAACAGTGAGATGTCCTTTTCTGGATTTATCAGGTACAAAATAATACCATATGGAAATGAAGACAGCTTTTCTTGATTATCATACCATTTACATGCTTGCATTTCAAAGTCCCTTATTTTATTTACCAATGGCTCTAAATATAAAGCAAATAACAAAGTGAAACAATACAACTTCACAGAGAGGAACCCTTCCCTTTTAATTCTTGTCTTCAATCCTTCATACATCCTCCTAATTAACCACAGCTTTCTTCCAAAATGTTGGTTATTTCCCTCATTTTAAAACATTACTAAACAAAACCTTCCAGATTTTTATTTCTTTCTTCCTTCCTAAATGCCAAACATTCACAGGAATACAATATGTTCTTGGATATTTCCCTGCAGATTGATAATAACATCATTGTTTTAATCTCATCTCATCCCATCCTATCATAACTATTAGTTGCTGAGCCTCATCTTCCTAAAACTTTGGAAAAATTATGCCTTCCATGAATATTTCCATTCATGCTCTTTCTTGGTTTTCACATTTCTCTCCTTTATACAAATGTTCATAAAATTTCTGAAATATTCCAGTAATGCTACCGGATCTCTGGTTATTTTTTTTCTTGTTACAGGCTTAAGTTTGGCAACAACCCTTTCTACTTTCTGTTGCCTAAGTCACTGTGCTAAAAGTTTTTGGGATCTGGATTTTTTATCAAAATAAATTGCTTAACAGCAATCTTTCTAAACTCATGCATAGTATCCAAATACTCCCTTATTTTCTATTTAGCACTCTGCTGTTGCTCCTCTTCTTATTCTGTGAGATCCCTATATTCTGCAGTACTTTAACCTTTGTCAGCCCCTCTAAAAAATATTACTACTACTTAACTGTATATTTTTTCCTTTTTTATTTCTACTATATTTGGAAACTACATTTCATCTCATCCAACTCACTAGCTATCACTTCTGATGAAATTTCTACTTACCCTAATAACTCTCAAATAATATTCACTACCCATTCCTTAAATTCCTCTCTTTTTAACAGATAGGTGAGAAGGTGCCCGTGTCTCATTTTTACTTCATTATCCTGCATTTTTTAGCTTTTTACCAGTGCATGATCTTAAAAATTGTTACTGGATGTGTGTCATAGCTTTCAATTAAATGCCCATGCTCCTGTGAAATATAATTTCTATCCAGTCTAACCAGTCATTGTACCTTGGGGAATAATAGGAAAATAATATCAAAGTTCCTCTACTGAACTCAAATATTCCATACCAAACGTTTTCATGTATTTCTTAAGAGATGTACCCTCTTTTATTATATTTCCCTTCTAGGGCCACCTGATACATCCTCACTATTGCAAATCAAATTCCAGTAGCTGCTTGTAATTAATATTCCCTATTGAAAGCTGACTGTTTCTCTCAAACGTTTCTTGAGCTTCACAACAGACGTTTTTGGTGGAATATAAATACATGCCAGTGTAATACTCCTCCCTTGCCAATAGCTTTTACTACCACAAATCTACCATTCTCTTTTTACTCTTCTGTCACTGTTGGAGCCCTTCTAGCAATCAGCATTATTACCCACCTTTTCCTTTGCTCTGATATTCTGCTGAAAATCCATCCTGAAATACTTTATTTGTCAAATTTGCATACTCATCTCTTTCCAAATGTGTGCCTGGCAGCATTGCTATTTGTACTCTACATTTCTTAATATAATTCAATATTCTTTCCTTTTTGTATATACCTGTAAGACTATTTACATTCCAAGACAACATGGATATAGCAGTCACTATGATGGAACGCTATTGCTCCTACGTATTACACAGAACAGTTTTTTTAATGTGTGTTTCCAATTTTTGCCTTACATGCATACATTAATGTTTGATAGGCTGATCTTTTATATAGTTGTTTCTTTTCAACTTCATTTGAACCTATGTCACATTTTCAAGACTTTTTGCTTTAATGAAAACCCTTAAACAAAAAAAAAAATGTTCATAATACTCCCATTCTCCATTTAACTTAGAACATACACATAAGACATAAGACTATATACATTTTCAATAAATGAAGTTAAACCATCCAGATAGGAACAACTGCCTCAAATTAACAGCTGTACCCACAGTAATTTCCTAATCTACAACTAAGGTTAACCATGCCAAAGCACACTGCACACATTATATCCTGTCTTTCCACTTACATTGATTTCTGACTGTTCTTTTCTTACCTCTATTCCCCTCCCAGATGTGAAAAATAGCACATATGCTTTCAGAAAATATCAACTTTTGGCACTAAGAAAATGTGCACTGACACTCTTTAAATAAATTATACCATGTTCTATTAAATGCATTAAGGTATTAAGGTTGCAGGGGATGCTACTATCTCTTATTCACTTCTCATAATTTAAAACTTTATTTTTCACTGAACTTCTTGCCATTGCACCTTTAAAATGTACATTTTCCTCAGCAAGGAATGTTCAGAATGCTCAAGATTAACTGTTTGCATCTGCAGACACCTAGTTTCCATGCAAAAGTAGTCAGCAATAAGGTAAAAAAACAGCTAAGAACCCTGCAGATACATGAAGGAATCTTTGCACATTTTATTCAGAACAGAATGTACAGAATTCTGTTGGACAACTGCCTTCAGCTGCAGACTTTTTGCCTCCCACTGTGAACATTTACTAATGGAAAAAACAAGCTAATAGCTTTGTAGATGCAAGAAACGTAGTATTTTTCAATGATGTCATCATTGTGTCTTATTTTGCAAGCCTATTTGCTTAAAAAACAAAGAAACACTTATTTAGAATTTCAATCTTAACATCTACAGGAGGGTTTTGAGAATGAAGCTAAAATCAAACTCCTCAGTACTGATCAAGAAGTAGAAGCTCTTGAGGAGGAATCAGTAGCATAAGCACCCTTTAAAATACACTTACTAACATGAGTAGCAGATGTTACAGATGCACTAAAATATGTTTTACCTCAGAAGATGGAACATACCTTTGACTTATGCATGTTCTCAAATGATAAAAGAAAAGAAAAACTTTGGCAGATGAGCTTGACAGTTCAAAATCCTGAATGCTAAAGTACCTGAAGAATAAATTTTATTCCCCAACTTATCTAATGCTTCCCCATCCTTATCAGGTTAGCAGCAGTAAGCTGTTAAGCAGAAGCAATTTTAGACAAACAAATCACTGCTGGGCCTGCTTTAGGATTAGAAAACATAAACTTAAGTTGGAGGTACCCTTTATAATCGATCAGACTTCCTAGGAAAAGGATGGCTAGAAGGTAAACTAGAAGCAGCGGGAATAAACACTCTCTAAAGCAGGCAACAAAGGAGAAACAACTGCAGATTTGGACATGTCTAGCAGTATCAAATCGGAACACATTTTCTGCTCCCACTGAAAAACGCCTTACATTTTGTATACAGTCATAGATAAGGAAACATCTCCAGGAGAGAAATCTAATACCACACTTTCTTCAAAAATCAAAACATTCAGATTGTAAAGAAATTCATGAAGTGCAACCATCACTCTGTAATGCCTGTTCTTCTGACCTACAAAAACAGGTTAGAAAGAGAGGGGACCCTTTTCTTTTTGCTTTTGTTGCCAAAGAAACAGAAGGCAGAATCAAAAAGCAATGACAATCTCCTCAGAAAATCCCAGTAAATATTTCCTGCCCATGGAAATAGAAACAGGAGTCTAGAAGATTTTCTCATTATATTCACTTTTCCTGGGAATCTCACTGAAAAAAACAACTCTCAGAAGGCTGAATACAGGATCCCTATCCCAGCTACGTGAAAAACCTTCAGCTGCCCCTTCCTCTGAAATTGACAAGAGTGGTTCTCCCTTGCCTGCTAAAAGCATCCTTATGGCTACAGACAACATGGCTATCCCCCAGTCTTTGATGACTGCACGTGCTACACAAAGGGGATGAGAGGAAAAAAATGGGTGATCTATGGAACAACAAGCAACCAGCATCTAATGCACAAAATGAGCCAGTCTGACATCCACAATTACCTTGATAACTTTCTTCTTCTGAAAAACAGGTAAAACTACAGAGATCAAAGGTTGCTCCATAAATGTAAGATGAGAAGGAAAACTTGAAGTCAGATAGCAAACCCTAGATAAGTCAGTAAGAGGTAAGATAGAGGTAAGTAAAGTGCTGACAGTCCCTCATGAGCACCATAAGCTGCCCCAAACACAAAAACACAAAACCTGAGTAAAGATTTAGTCAAAAAAATAAAAATGTTCCACACAAAATTTTACATAAGACATAAGCATTTGCACATAACACTCCCTTAGAAATACAGTGACAGTCTAAAACAAAATATTTCCTAACAAAGCAAAGGTTTTCCTCAACAGAGGTCTTATCTTCCCAGCCTTAAAAGATCACTAGCCAACTGACAGTTCCACGGGTCTTCTATGTAGTGCTCCTTGTTGACAAAAAGCTCTGAGGTAATTTGCACTCCAACTGTCTTTACACAAAGCTCTTCTCAAGCTCTTGACAGCTGGAGCACATGAAAGGCAGCTTTAAGCTTTGAAAAGCTGGTCAGTCACAAGGGGTGGGACCCATATAGCTTAGGCTACTGCATCAGTGATCTACATGCTGAACATTTCTGAATCACCAAAGACTCAATAGAGTAAAGACCCAGTGTGAGAAAAACACTGACTGAGAAAGATGAACACCCACAAAAATAAGATAAACAGATGAGTCTATTTATATATAGATGGGATAGCATAGATCTCTTTACAGGGAGAAAAAAATCATGCAGAGTTTAGGAAATGTGTTTATGGTGTAGCTATTATAAAACTTACTGCTGCATTTGAAAATGTTATCAGTGTAATTGAAAAAAGGGGATCATGATTAACACCCAGGGCCTGCTTGTAACTTACATTTTCTTCTCTTTCTTTAACTGAACACATTCACGAGCTGCAGTAGGTCAGAATTTGAGCTCAAGCTCTGTATCAGATAAGGTGCTAATCAGATAAGGTGCTTCTGCAGGGCATGTGCATTTATCTAATGGCAAACGTAAGTAATGTTCACAAATCCAGTAAATGGAAGCATCTAGTACAGCTCCCTTCTTCTTCTTCTTTCGTCTTTTCCCGATTAGAGGTCGCCACAGCGGATCATCTGTCCACTCATGATTGGCAGTGGAGTTTTACAGTATCGAGTTGCCAGCCCGGCACCCAACCTTTCACAGAAGGCACACACTCACACACACTCACACCTAGGGCCAATTTAGAGTGTCCAATCCACCTACTGCATGTCTTTGGGATGTGGGAGGAAACCGGAGCACCCAGAGGAAACCCACTAGACCACAGGGTGGACATGCAGACTCCGCACAGAAGGCACCCCAGCCAAGAATCGAACCGGAGAATCTCTTGCTGTGAGACAGTAACTCTAACTGCTGCACAGCTCCCTATGCAGTGTAATACATTTATAAAAATACAAGAAATTAGTGGTAAGATTGCACTTGTATATACATAATAATTTCAAAACTCCAGGCTGCAAAACTGTTAGAAAAACTATACAACATAAGATGAAAACCTTATGCTGCTGTCAAGGATGATCTCAGAGGGGGCTGTAAGAGTAATGTGTAAGAAAGGAAATAATGAAATTAAATGGTAAACAAAAGGGATTAATTAGTTAGTTATGGAACAATTTAAACAATATAAATTTGAAGATGAAAACAATTTGCTTAAATGCAATATAATGTCGTTTTTAATACAATATAAGAGGCTAATCAGTGAGTTGCAGAATCATTTATAAAGAGTGACTCTGGAATGAAAGCAGTACTTCTAAAGACAGCACAAAGAGATTTTAGCATAACAATGGGGCTAGTCAGTGACTTTATGAACAAACAATTTATACATGCTGGCTTTGCATAAGATAAGATCCTAAACACTGAATATGAAGCAAGTGTCTTAAAAGTGAAAACAAACCTAAGATGGAAAGCCATAATTCTAGTGCTTCTGATGCAGCATTGGAAGACTAGTTGATTTTACTGAGGAAGTGGGACGCTACTGTATTTTTTAACTACACTGAAAATGAAAAAAAAAGCTTTAGCACTGCTTAGAGCAATGGACAATTAAATGTACAGGCTATCTTGTCTTTTATTAGCACTAGCAAAATCTGCAGAAATAAATGCTTTAAAAATTAGAGACACACAGCAAAACTATTTAAGCTAAAACAATTAGTAATACTAGAATTAGTTTGATTTCATAAAAGACATAAAAATGAAAAATTAACATAACTGAACAAATATCAAAACTGCTCAAGTTAGCAGTACGCTGTCATTTTGAAATTGAAGTTCTAAAGCATTACATGACAAACTAATGTGGCATATATTCTGAAAGTAATGAAAAAGACCCCCTGGAAAAGCTCTGATATTAGGACAACACTAAGCATTCTTGTGTGTATAGAAACAGCATCAAGACAAGCATCAAAATTTCAGAAAAGGGTGACTGTGTGTACCATTAATAAGGTAGTTGCTAGACCTAACAAAAACAAGCACATTTCTATTACAGCAAAATGTCAGACGATCCCAGCAATTGCTTGCATAAAGGAAATACTGCACAGATATAGTAAAGGCTATGTTGCTTGCAGGGAGAGATGGAAGGATCTTGAAAGAGTACATCTGGTAAACAAATGATGTATAGGAGCAGATAATTTGATGTGTTTATAAGTACATAACAAGACAGAAATTATTGCAGAATTGCATAGTTCAACCTCAAAGTGGCAGGAATAAAGAAAACAGTCCAAGAAAATATTTTCCAATATCACTATAAAACTCAGTGGTATTAATTACAATATATATGCTGGTTTACTGAATGCCAATGAAATTCTGAGTTGGGAATACAGCCTGAAAAAATACATTGGTGAAACAGTGTCTCCAGAGAGTAACAATTAATGTACCAGTGAATTATAATGGTAAAATGCACACATTAAATACTTATGTACTAAAAAGAGATAAACCAAAACTGCTTGGCAGAGAATGAATAGGAAAAATCAGACGGAGCCTTCCGTTAATCAAAGATCAGTGACCACATTACCACAGATAAAAAATTGCAGCTGTTGGCAGATGCAAACAGGATTCTGGTAATGGAACAAAAAAATGAAGGAAATAAAGGTCAGAATTCAGTATAATTAAAATACTGTTCCATAATTTAATAATATTCAAACTGTGTTGTCCACATTCTGGCACCAAACGGCATGAAGGTTAAAAGGTTGGAAGGTGTTGTAATATTATCTAAGGTTGAATGTAGTAAATAGACAAAGTAACAATCCCTGTATTAAAAATCAGAGAAGATTTTAAAGTTAATTACCACAAATTGAAGGCATTTTGCTTCCTTGACAGGGTGGAACTAATTTGCAAAGCTCAACCTATATAAGCGTACAAGCATATGTGCATGGAAGAACATTCCAAACAGCTCTTTAACATTAATATGCATAAGTATAACATGACTGCTGTTTTTTGTATGGTTTCTATGCCAGGCATTTTGCAGTAGTGATGGACAAGTACTTCTGGGAATCCCAAATATATAGCACTGTCTTGCAACATCTTAGTGACAGGTACAGACAATAAATTGTCTTACACAAGCAAAGGAGTACAGATTTCAAGTTAACAGACACGAATATATGTTCTTCAAAGATATCTGCTTTGGGGGCAATTACTTCATTAAGATGGTTTTCACAGGTTGAAAGCAAAATGGATTCTGAGCTAAAGGCAACTAAGCTTTCACAACGTGTCACAAATTATGTCATCTCAATGGTATCATATCCACTGAATATATTGTTGTAAAATGAGTCTAACTGGAATAAACAGATACCTGTGAATGGATTTTCTTGTCACCTAATAAAATGATTACATTGGACAAAGTGCTTACAAACATTAATTTTTTGTTGAATGTTGGACAGAGTGTTTATACACTTTCATTCTCTATCACCTATTACACTAGCATGCAATATTTCATTTTATGACATAGGCACCATTTTATCATACAAGTTCCGATCTAGCACTGAGATGCCCATTGTAGTTGTTTATCAATCACTGATGATAGATGAATGCAACTTTGTCCAAACTGACTGGGAAACTCTAAACCTGATTGTAGGATAAAGAGGCTTAATTCACACCTTTGCAAAAATATAAAGATTCCCAGTGATAATAAATCACCATCCACTACTGTCCATTTTTAATCCCAAGAAGTTAACATTGATGATCAAAGCATGCTTGCAAGCTTACTCATCACTCTTCCTAGGGACCTATTTATATGACTGAATTTAAAAGCACGGAGCAGCATGGAAATGTTGATAGACAGTCATATTTACAATATGAGTCAGCAGAAGAGCAAACGGGTAATAATACACTAAATACAAAGATACACACACCAAACTACTGGGCGTGATCATAGATGATCACATGCTATCCAACATGCCAGCTCAACTATCACCCAAGCTACTAATTAAAGAAATATTGTCTAGATCTCAGAAAAAGGCTTTATCCTTCTTGTCCATAGAGCTAGAAAACCACAATGTGAATGTTGTAGTTACTGATTGTTACCACCATTTACTTATTATGTTGCTTTATTCTTACACTATGCATTTTGGAGCTTTTCTCCTCAGGTCTCCGCTGAAAAAGGGTATCTGCCCAGATGGACTAACTCAGTCAACAAATGGCAAATAAATAAATAATCTCCAACGGGTAATAACTAGATCACACCAACAGCTTCTTTCCTTGCACAGGATTAAACCTTACCTTTTCTAATCAACTAGATGTAACATAGCCATAAAATACCCACTTCCCACACTCCTATGCACCTCTCTCATTCTTACCAACTTAAGCTTAAATCTAACAATCAAACTTGAACTGTGTTATAATAAATTAGCCAAACTTGCTACCAATCATCATCATCACAGGTCCCACAATTGCCTCTCACTCAAGCTGCTAAGCTGGCTTGAACTAACACATTGAACTATACAAAACTAACAACAACTTACAAGTCATATACCAACCCTGAAAAATGTTACTTGCTATATTTCATCTCAAGTACCATACACGAAGAAGGATGGATGATCATTACAGTATCCCAAGAAGGACTAATGCTGTTCCTCAAGAAAGATGGATAATCAATACCTTAGCCAAAGGGAGATGCATGACCAAACCCAGCCCACAGGTGATAGATAACTACTGCTATACAAGAAAAAAAGAGATGACCTGTACTGCACCCCAACGCTGAAATATAGCTATTACTATACCCCAAGAAAGAAGGATGGACAATATCAGAATTCAACAAGGATGGATGGCCAGTACCACACCCCATGGGTGCAGAGCTTTCGTGTAGGAGCAACAGCTCCAAATGGGAAAAGTACAATGCAGGCAGATTTGCTAGTGGACTAACTGAAACTATAGCCCTGGGACTGATGGAATTACAGATAGTGACTGTCAGAGGACAGCAACTGTCAGATTGAATCCATGAGACGGGAATGTGTAGAAGGAAATGAAAGGGATTACATATTTAGTACAGCAGCTATACATGACTACACTGGTTAATGCCATGCTTCTGTGCAACAATGTATTTTAAACCGAATGTGTATCTTTACTGTCTGTACTAGCCAACATAATGCTTTAACAGGCAAGATACCTCATGCACTCAGGGGTTTAAACCTATTTGCTCCCATGACTGAAAAAAAATCATGAAGTTATAATGGAAGCCACCATGGCAGATAATCAAGAAATAAAATGAAAATTCTAGAAGATGTAATGACATGAGTACACGTTACGATAAAAAAAACAAAAGCAGAACAAGTACAACGATAAGAACAAATACAATAATACAACAAAAATAAAAATGAAAAATAGGAATAATACCTGTGACTGCTCTATAAACAACTACTGCTTCTATAGAAATTCATATATGTACAACTGCGAATTTACCAAACAACTGAAAGTATTAGCTCATTTATATGATCTATATATTAATCTTACTGGAACCAAATGTGAACATTTTATAGTCTTATCTAATTTTCCATCCTGCCTACAGATCTACAATAACAGTAAGTGTAGTATATTTGGACCTAAAATGCACATGCCTGTGTAACATTCATGAAGGAAGTAAATGAAAGCATCTATACAGAGACGACTGCTGCTATTGTGCTGAAGCCCAGCAGTGCATCCCAAAGAGAAATTAAAGAAGAAATGTTGACAAATGCATTGAATAAACACATCTTCTTACTGCAATTCTCCATTTGTGTGCATGCTGGATGACTTCAGTTTATATGTGGCAGTCATCCAGCAGCTGTATGCTGTGCATACTAGGCTGGTCTGAATGCAGTCTGTTGACAGTCAAATTAGAGGTTTCTCAATCACATTAGAAAGAATGACAGAATATGCCATTTTGACTTGTTTAGGTGTCAATGCCCCAAAATCCATGACAGCACATGCTAGTTTATTCTATTCAAGTTGCTCATACCATACACAGAGTTTATTTTCATTTATTCATTCATTAATCCATTCATTTGTATGCTTACTACAACCATAGTCAGAGATCACTGGTTGCATGCTAAAATGATTGAGATCAAGTGACCACATGAAAAAGAACAAGTCTGTATTTACTGACCAGTCAGATCAGGAATACTCCAGCATCTGTTGTCTTTTTCCATACCTGCTGGTTTGGTCAAACTTTGGTGCTGGCTGCTAGAATGCTCCATTTCTGTCTTTGTGTGCACAAAATATCATTGATTTAAAATGCTTAAAATGTCTAACTTACGTTTACCTTTCAAAGTTGTGAGGTTGTGGTGGTGTCTCACGTTATGCCAGGATGACTTTCCTTACCAAGGCAGGCAGGATATTAATTATATAAGAACAGGTTAAAGAGTAGCTGGGCACATGTGCCCAACTCACTCTGCCAATATTTTCCTTGGAAGAAACACAGCACCATAAATACTGTTAGCTTCTGTACCATGTCTGATTTTTGGCACTGATAAGGTAAGCTCAGGAGTGCCGTATAGTGTATTGTATTTGCACAACAGTGAATATTTTAAACATGTTAGCTGTGACTAGCTGCACTGGCATAGAGGGATAAAGCCCCAACGACACTCCAGGTGATCTGAGTTCAATGCTCAGTTCAGTCATATGCTGAATTTCCCAGTGAGGGGAAAGAAATGATGAGACATTGCCTGCTTGCTTTTCTCCGGGGGGGGGGGGGCAATCATGTGTGGCCGAAAGATGGGCTGTGTCTATACATACAGTGGAAATTAAAGGTCAGTGTCACTGCTGATCCAATATGACCAGATGGATCTGGACAGGGCATTGTCATCCAAGAGCTCAGGGTGGGGACACACCTGGGACCATGCCTCTTGGCTTGCCTGGCTTAGCCTACAAAAGAATGACCATGTGTAATGGATGAGGTAGGGACAAATACATAGCCAGCCTACCTGTGCTGGTAGTAGTTATGGTGGCTGTTCATCCTCCTTATACCCACATAGACACTTTGGCATTCACCAGTTATCAGGACAGACTGGCACCCCTGACCCACCAGAAAACCCAACTACTGGGTTTAGGGCCATGTATTGGGTATAGCCAGGCTTACAAAGTACCATGCTGCCATAGAAGAACAGCTCAACTTGCTTGCAGTACCCCACAGCAAAAAAAAATAAATAAATAAATGTAAATGCCTGATCTGTTTATTTGTTTGTTGTTCTATGCAGAAGGTAAAGTGCAAATACTTATACTGACTTCTATATGCAGAGTAGTACTGATAAGGAACATGCCCAGGCTCATATCAGCCTATATTTTCTGTAATTCTTTCATTTCACATTTGCATCTGAAGTGTTCTTTAACTTAACATTTTGGGTAGATTTCATTTAATAGATTCCAGATGCTTTAGTCTTAAGTCAAAAACATTCATGTTGTGTATCGTATTCTCTTGTTAAGCAAGATGGTGACATCATATCATCTTCTTCTTCTTTCGGCTTTTTCCTGGTTAGGGGTTGCCACAGCAGATCATTTGTCCGCTCATGATTGGCAGTGGAGTTTTACAGTGTCGAGTTGCCAGCCCGGCGCCCAACCTTCCATAGAAGGCACATGCACACGCACACTCACACCTAGGGCCAATTTAGAGTGTCCAATCCACCTAGTGCATGTCTTTGGGATGTGGGAGGAAACCGGAGCACCCGGAGGAAACCCACACGACCACAGGGAGGACATGCAGACTCCGCACAGAAGGCACCCCAGCCGAGAATCGAACCGGAGAACCTCTTGCTGTGAGGCAGCAATGCTAACCACTGCACCACCGTGGCTGCCCATGGTGACATCATATCATATAGAATAGAAATTATTCAGGTTAACAAAAGACTTCAGTTCCAAGACAGCTGCACACTGATCAACAATTTCATTAGAGCTCTTCTAGTGTGAAAACAGAAACTTTGGGAAATAGCATATAAAGTTATTGATCTGGGTAAAGTTCAGATACAGATACTGACGAGTCACTATACTTTCTGAATATCAGCAAAGAAGAAATCTGGAAAAAGTAAGAAAAAATGAACAAGAGAAGGAGAAGAAAAACTTGTGTGGGAAGATCCTTGCAAATAAAATAAAAATAAGTTCAGGTTTTAGCTTTGGTACAAGAGATGGCTTCTAGTAAATCAGATAAAAAAAATCAAATGCATTCAGAGATGTTTTAAAATAAGTGAGAAACTGGATTAACATATAAAGTCAAATGGTAACAGACTGGAAAGAACAGAAGAACACTTAAGTAGTTATTAAGAACTGATAAAACTGCGGGAATCAGGGTCTGAAAGTACTTTATGCAGATCACTGATTTCATTTTGTATGTTTTTTTTTTCCTCAATGCACTCTGACTGGTTCTTTTAATGTTACTCTTATCTGCATTCAGTTTTACTACATTCTGAATTTTGCTATGTACTCATTTTCTATATAATATTATTGATTGAAAGACCATGGTGTACTTTCTTCTCTATGAGCACAAGTCTTGGTCTGAACAAATAAATAAATAATAAACACTGACTGAATGAGGCTTTTCAAGAATAACTGTTTAAAAATAGACAGAAGACACAGCACTCAGAAAAAAATAAGATTTTTGTTATACCAGAAAAACAGGACAGAATAAACTGCATTCATTTTTGAAAGCACAAATAAGAAAATGGACTGGTATTCCACAGTAGGACTGGTTAACCGAAGGGACACACTCTTTTAATGCCCCAAACTTGGCCATGAGAAAGCAGTCAAAACCTATATTAGTGAAGATGCTGTCACACATGCAAAAACAACTACTCCTGGCAAGACTGTACCAGGAGGGAGAAATATTTGAAGCATGTGGAAAATGATTATTCACTGTACACTAGGTGGAAGTGAAGCAAATTCAGCCTTACACTAAAGGAAAATTAAACAGCTGGATGTGAGATTTAAGTTGCTATAACCAGATGTTTTTAGGGTGTTTTTCCTTGAGGATCAAAGACATTTTGAATGCAGAACAGGCTAAGAAGGAAATAAAAAGCTTACCCCACAAAGAATGATTCAGCAAACTGAAAGGGACCCTGCTTCTTATTCTACTGACAATGACAAACCCCATCGAGAGAACTCATCAGTGAAATATCAGTGAAATCTCTTTTTTCAATTGTTCCAAAGGAAAACGATTGAGTGACAGAAAAAAAAATCATAGAAGCTGACTAAAACAAAATCAGATACTGCTGCTAGGTGGTCAAAATAATGAGGAAGAGGCTCCAAAATATGCAAAAAAATCCAGGAGGTTTATGAGCTCTGCTTGGAAGTGTTTCATAGGTATTTTTATACCCCAAACAAACTCCAAATAATTTTTCCTTAGGTAGATAAGAAATGTTGGAGGTGTGATGTGGAAGAAAAGGGTAATTGGGAACATAATTTTGGGGAGTGTAATGAACTGGCATTCTTTAAAAATTCACTGCAGACTACTCTGTCAGGAATACTGGGTGAACAAACTGGTGTAACTAAGGAAATGATTGTTCGAGCTGTGATACACAGTCGGAGTTGCCTAGAGATAGTAAGCCTTTGCTGAGTTTAATTCTGGTAGCAATTACTAGAAAATGGAAATCAAAGTCTAAACTAACTGTACTAGAAGTAGTGAACATAGGAACAGAGACAAAAGAACTGGAAGTGGGACCTTTAGAAAAGGGTAGGAACAAATTGCATAGAAAAAAATGGGAACTGTGGGAACAATACATACAGAATAATGGTTTGAAAAAGGATGTGGTTTAAGGGAAGGCAGGAACTGAATGAGCTGTGTAACATTTGGCTGACAATGTATAAATTATAAGTGATATGAGACATTTGCAACTTAAAATATGTCCATATGGTTTGTAATTCTTTATATAAATGCATGATTGCCTATGTCATAAGTGCTAATTCAATAAAGATGCTTCTTGTTAAAAAATATGATGAGGAATAAGACCAGCAATAATGTGAACATATAAAATAAATGGAAACATTATAAATGATCGTTTATATAAGATGCAGTTTGGACAAGAGAATTGTGCTTCTGCAAGAAGTGGCTACGAAAAGACTGGACGTTTGTTGACTGTGTTAAATTTGTAGGAGGACTCTAAAGCTTAATTCTTACTTTGTTATTAATGTTTAGATTGATAATGAAGGGACTGAAAATGTTACTGCAGGAAATAAAAAAAGTTTTTTTAAAATGTTTATAATAAATGTTTTGAAGTAAACTGTATTATATTTATTTATTTATCCATTTGTTTACCGGGATGGCATCCAAGCACCCATGAGAACTTGAAAGTGACATATTAAGTATATTTTAAGGGAACGAAATGTCTTCTTTGAAAAGACATTTTTAATATTGTGCTCAGGTTCAACACAAGAAAGACACTTAGTATGTTTATTTTTATAAGAGATTTGTCAACTACAGTTGCATTCCCCCCTTTAGATGACATACACAAGACAATATAATTTGGAAAAAAAAAACAAGAAAAGTGTAAGGGTTCCTGATGGGATAATTAGTTATCCTTAGTGAAAGTAGCTAGTAGTAACCATCTGAAAAGAGAAAAGGCCCCAAAATGGTGGGGAAAAAAGCACTCTCACAACTACAGTCTGACAGTACAGCTGACTGTTGTAAAACAGTTTCAGGAAATTATTTTTGAGGGCTGATATCAGGGTGTTAAGACTGCCTCAGTTACATTTCCTCAAAAGGCAGCATTCCCCCAGAATGTGTGGAATAAGGATATAAAGAGCCTATAAGGATTAAAATTAGGTTATCAGGAACAATTATACAGGTGACATGTGATGCTAGTTATCCATCACATATATTAAAACAGAACACATAGAGGCATGCAGACTTAGAAGATAGAGGCAACTGTATAAGCAAACAAAATTTTCTTATGAACATCAGCAACAACAAAAACAGATAGCAACATAAAAATGGGTCTATGTTTAACTGCCAAATAACATTTCCATCAAACGGCTAAACATTGCATGTAACTAGTTAGCCAACACTTCCCCGTCTCACAAAATGCAGCATTTCAAACCTACCCAGGTGGAGGGCTTCACCCCCACATCCCCCAACATGGGGGGCTTCACCCCCACACACCCCTAACTAAATATACCAACTTTAAGACCATAATGGGGGAAAAGGGCAGATGGGGAAGTGTTGGCCAACTAGTTACTTTCCTTTTCATTGAATGAACATTCGATGGTTAGGGTTCGATGTTTAGCTGTTCAACGGAAATGTTATTTGACTGTTAAACATAGACCCCCCCCCTAAAAACACAACATAAATGTATGCACTGATGGGTGTTTCTATGTCAGGGTGCTGGCTGGTGCTGCATATGGCATCAGTGCTTTGTGCACTCTGTTGAGTTTTTGATGCCTTTTCAATGGCTTTTGACCTTTCCCCTAGAACTTATCACTGATGTGCTTCAGGAGGAACTCCATGCAATGAAGTCATGTTAGTAGCAGTCTTCCTAATGTCTCCTCCACCACCTGGGCCAAAGGAAGTTCTCTCTCTTTGAGACCTGGGGGAGCCCCAGATGCTGAGGGTTTAGGGGCAGAACTATCTGTCTTTGATCATGATGGATCCTCCTTGTCTTGTAGAGCACATCTCAACAATGCTGAAGTGGCAATCTTGTTCTTGCAGTGGACAGACATAATGGGAATATGATAATAAGGGTTTACTTCAGCAAGTAATAATAACGCCACATGTAAACAGCAATGGCAAGAGGACCATGTATCATGCTGCCAGCCTCCTTCTTTCCTCCTGTGAGCAGCATTGTACTCTGCCTACTATGGATATGCTGCAGATCTAAGTGATCATTACTGTATAACCACAAGACAGCTGCAGCCTGTAAGAGTGAACATTCCTAACAGCAAAAGCTCATTATCTACTATTCCACTATTCCACTTCAAAAAGATCAGAACCAAAAAGACTGAAACAAAATATGGACAAATACAAATAGATACTCCCCCAGGCTCAGATAACCTAGTCTCTTAGTTCATTTACTTTTAGAAAGACTTCATTTCCCACCCTCTCATTCATATATACAATATCTGCTAAAGTAATATGACTATGCCTCAGATATGAAAAACAACAATAATTACTCTTAATCCAAAATTACATACACCAACTACTGCTTCACGATTCTATCCACGTGCAATACTTCCCACTTTAGGTAAAATACTAAGAAAAAATTATCTACAACTAAATTACTGATTATTTACATGAATACCACTTTATATCTAGGAAATCACATGGATTCTAGCCTGGATGCGGTGAATAAGTCTAAGATGACTTCCCTGCTTAGTTTAGCAGAAATCAAACCAGAAGTAGATAAAAATCAGGCAGCAACTGAATGTTCCAAAAAATAAAAGAAATAATATAAAGTAAAGGATCAGATGAGAAGGCAATAAATGCGGAAAATGCATAAATATAGTTGCAAGTACAGAAATATCTTGAAACAACCCCATGTTGATTAGGATCGAATGGTTAAGGAGAGGTGAATTTTAACCAAAAGATGAAAGATTAATATTGGCGGCCAAAGACTGTACACAGTTCACTAAGTCCATTGAACATGTGGGAGAAACAGACAAATGTAGGTTTTGTACAACAGAACTGGAAATAGTCGCACATCTTGTTGCTGGTTGTGATATACTAATGGCAAAAGGTCTGTATACTGAAAGTCATAATAATGTGGCAAAACTGTTGCATTAGGGATTGTGCAAACATAGTAATACTGAAGTACCTGAAAAACTATGGAAATATGAGCCACAAAGCATTATAGAAAATGATGAAGTTTATATCACAAGGGATCACCAGTTACCAACATTTCAAAAAACTAGATGCGAGAAAACTAGATACAGTAGTCCAAGAAAAGAAGACACAAGTAACCTGGATCACTGAAACTGCTACACTCAGTCACTATATTGTCTTATGTACAGAGAGACACAGTCATAAAATATCAGGATTTGCAGGCAGAAACAAGGGCAATATGGAAGAATACCCAGACAGTTCCAACAGTAGCAGGAGCAATGGATCTTATAAAAAAGAATTTACAATCGTATTTATAGGTTCATAGGTTAGTACTAGGCTAACTTCCCTTATGGGCCATTTTAAGCCTAGCCAATCACCCCATGCCAGAATCAAACCCTGCACCTTGTGTTTCTAAGGTAAGCAAATTAACCATTACACCAACCTCCCACTCTTTAGATATGCTACCAATACATGTAACTCCATATGAATTACAGAAGGGGTTATTACTGGGCACATTGTGGGTGCTGCGAACAGGACTTCTGGTTAACATTAGAGATTGAAATAATACATGAACTTGAATCATACTTTGACTTATGAATGGGGTCCATTCCCATCCTTGTATTAGACACCCAGAAGACTTGGAGAAATAAGGTAAGAGTTTAATGGACATACTAGATAAAGAAGTCCACATGGGTGGTGCAGCAGGAATAAAGAATGAAATGCCATTCTAGACTTATGTCTGGCAAATGGCTTGATGGGAATAAAAACATGGTTCAGCAAGGTAGACAGTCAAAAGATTACACACCAAAATGGAAACAGGAAACAAGAGTAGACTTCCTCCTAAGAAGGAAAGGGCATTGGGGTAGAATCAGAAATTGCAAAGTTATCCCAGGTGAAAAAGTCATCCTAGAGTAAACCACTGATGTCCATAATCAGCTGTAAGCAGTGGTCAGAGAAAGCTCTAAGGTCAGTAAAGACTATGTTGCAGACCTGGAAGTTGACTGAAGAGAAAGCACAAGAATTCAAGGAAATAGTCAGGCCACTAGCACCTCAGGAAAAAAAGAGGAAATAAGTGGAGTCAAACAAGAAGAATGGCAGAGTCTCAAAATAGTATTTGTGAAGACTAAAGAACAGGCATTTGGCTGAACCGGGTATGGAAATAAGGTATATAAGAAAAGCTATTGGTGGAATGCCGAAGTCCAGAAAGTTATCAAAAGAAAGAAGGAGTGCAGGAAAAGTGGGAGCTAGAAAAGATGGGCTAAGTTAAGAAGGAATATTGGCTGGCTAACAAAGAGGCTAAAACAGCAGCTGCAATAGAAAACAACAAGGAATCAGAGGCATGCTAACAGCTTCTTATTATATTTTATTTTATTTAACATTTGTTTACCAGGAAAGTCTGACTGGGACAGAGCCCATTTTCAGAGGAGGCCCGGGGGGAAATCCTCCACATGCATGTCTTTGGATTGTGGGAGGAAACTGGAGCAGCCGGAGGAAACCCATGAGAATGCAAGGAGGACATGAAGACTATGCACAGAAGGCACCCTAGCTGAGAATCTAACCAGAGAATCTCTTGCTGTGAGTTGACAACACTAACCACTGCACCACTGCAGTGACTCAGTAAATGGTGCAAAAAACTATATTAGATTGCAAAGTCAGAAAGATAAAGACAGTCAAACACCCTTCATAAGGGATGCCAGCAACAACCTGCTTACCAGCCAACAAGAAATCAAGGGCAGATCAAAGGAGTACTTTCAGTATCTTCTAAATGAAGAAGATCCTACAGAAGCTATATTACCCAAAGCGCAGCCTATGATGAAAGAAGAGAAGGAGCCCGTTGTATAAGAATAGCATCAAAAAAATTAATCAGGGGAAAGAAAAGGCTCAGATGAGGTCACAGCAGATAAGATCAAGATGTTGGGTGAAATAGTGGAGAAATGTCTCTTGAGGGTACTCATAGCAGTATGGAGAGAAAGGTGTAGCCCAGATGACTGGGGAATAAACATACTAGTGCCAGCATTCAAGAACAAAGGAGACATTCACAACTGTGGATAGTGTAGAGGTATCAATGTCCTATCGCACTGCATGAATGTTCTGGAGAGGCTGATTGATAAACAAATACATAGACAAGTAGAAAGTAAATTAGGAGATGAGCAGTCTGGACTCAGATCAGGATGCAGCACAAATGAACCAATGTTTCCAATGAGACAGATACTTGAGAAGAAGGAAGAGATGAGGAAAGAGTCCAAGTAGGCATTCCTAGACTTAAAGAAAGCATATGACACTGTCCCAAGCAAACTGATTTGGGAAGTCCTGTGGTTGTTCAAAGTGCCAGAAACATTGATGGAATTAGTGCAGGCTATGTAAAATGATCCAATGACTTAAGTATGAATAGTGCTTGGTCTCACAGAGAGGTTCCCAGTGGGAGTTGGTGTGCATCAGGGTTCATTTCAGAGCTCTCTGCTGCTCATACTGGTGATGGAGTACATCAGCAAACAGGTCAGTGGGGACAAATCAACAAAGTTGCTGTATGCAAACAATGTGGCATTACAGGCAGACTCTGTGAAAGAGCTTCACCAAAGGTTAGGGGAATGGAATGCAAAACTGAAGGCACATGGGATGAAATTGAGTAGAGATAAGACAGTTGTAATGGCAGCAAATGGGGGAAAGCAGTAGCTGAGAACTGAGATAAAATGGATGATAGTAGAACAGGTTAACAACTTCAAGTATCTGGGAGTGTAGGTTGAAGAGAAGGGAAGCCTGAATGAGGAGATCAAAGCTAGAATGAGAGGGGCTACAGCCAACTGGCACAGAGTGTCAGGTATAGTGTGTGACAGAAGAATGCAAAGGAAGTTAAAAGGTAAGGTGTACAAAACAGTGGTGCAATCAGTACTACTGTATGCTACAGAAACCTAGGCAATAAAGGCAGAGCAGTTGAGGAAGCTTGAAGTGTTAGAGGTTAAGTACTGAGATAGTTTGCAGGATGTATATTATAGGACACATGAGGAAATGAGGATATAAGAGTAGAAGTTAAAGTAGCTCCAATTGCATAAAAGATCAAAGGGAACAGATTATGGTAATTTCAGCAAATGTGCAGAAAAGCAGAATACAATACGGTGAAGAAGATTTGGTATAGAGAGAAAGAAGGCAAGAGGAAATTAGGGCATTCAGCAAAGAGGTGGAAGAAATGTGTGAGAGAAGACTTGTGACAGTCAGGCATAAGTGTCGAAGAAGGTAAGAGAGTGGCATTGAATAGAGAGATGGCAACATTTGACATGACACCCTGACGCCATGTAAAAAATGGGAAAAAGTGGGTTGATGATGATGATGATGATAATGTTTACAAAGCTGCCGTAGCTGCATCCTAGTACCATGGTTGCCCAGTAAAAGAAAATGCATGATTACATATAAATACTGAAAGACGGATGGTTATATTTTGGTACATCTCTCATTCAGTAGTCTGACTTCACAACACACATTTTCAGAAGTAAAAAATCCCTTGGAGTGAAATGAGCTTATGGCAAGGAGTTCCAGCCAAGTCTAGCTGGCTAACATTTATGTAACTCAGAAGCTGACTGCCACGATATGCATCACACAAAAAAATTGTGGGCAGCATTGTCATTTGTGAAGGACATCACAATGCTTCTAGTGGTCAACACAGCCTCTGTTAGATACTCCCATACAACAATGTCACTCAACATCAAGTCAGTCAGATGCATCAGGAACAGATACAGCCTATACATCTGCATAAGCCAGAGGAAGTCAAGGCACATCAGCTGCATCTGTGTCCAAAAACCCTGCGACCCCATAATGTGGCTGCCCCTGTGGTTGTGCATCATTATCTCAAACAGCCAAATCTTGCACCCAACAATGGAGTCCATACAGTGTAACACCTACACAATTCTCAGCTGCCCTGTCCATACTGGGGGATCCTGAGCTGGAGAACTTTCAGTCAATGAGAGGAAAGGTTAATATTGGCGGCCAAAGACAGTGAACTGTGTACACATTGGTTTACAAAGTCCATTGAACATGTGGGAGAAACAGACAAATGTAGGTTTTGTACAACAGAACTGGAAATAGCCGCACATCTTGATGCTGGTTGTGATATACTAATGGCAAAAGGTCTGTATACTGAAAGGCAAAATAATGTGGCAAAACTGTTGCATTGGGGATTGTGCAAACATAGTTTTGAAATGAGCTTACGGCAAGGAGTGCCAGCCAAGTCTAGCTGGCTGACATTTATGCAACTCAGAAGCTGACTGCCATGATATGCATTTCACAAAATGATTCTGAGCAACACTGTCATTTGTGAAGGACATCACAATGCTTCTAGTGGGTAACACAGCCTCTGTTAGATACTCCCATACAACAATGTCACTCAACATCGTCAGTCAGATGCATCAGGAACAGAATGGATGGGCTAGAACACAAGCAGATACAGACTTTACATCTGCATAAGCTAGAGGAAGTCAAGGCACACCAGCTACATCTGTGACCAAGAACCCTGCAACCCCATAATGTGGCTGCCCCTGTGGTTGTGCATCATTATTCCACACAGCCATATCTTGCACCCAACAATGGATTCTATACAGTGTAACGCCTACACAATTCTCAGCTGCCCTGTCCATACTGGGGGATCCTGAGCTGGAGAACTTTCAGTCAATGAGGCAACTCCATAGTGTGACACCTCATAAATGAACACTTGGTAGAGCACATCTTGGATACACCCCATAGAACTCCTCATGGCACACCACATAGAAAACCTGATCAAATAGCCTATGTAATACCTTTTGGATGCCCCCTACTCCAGCAATAAGTGGCCATTGACACTCCTTGTGTATGCCCCTCACTGCCATTGTGTGCTTTGTCAATGTAATGATAATGGCTGGCCCAACTGACATTGTTCTGATCAAGCTAGCTGCATTACAATGTGTTATGCACACTGCAAAGAGTCAATGCACTGCACCATGTACCCTGCTTCAGCTGCAGCAAGCATTACAATGTGTTATGCTCAGTGCGAAGAGTCAGTGCACTGCACCATGTACCCTGCTTTACCTGCAGCATCCAATTTACCGAGCTGCATGCATCATTTTGTTCTGAGTGTAGTATATTGGGCATATATGTTTCTAAATATTAGAATGCTCAGACATGGGAAATCACATCATGTTGTACACCTCTTTAATGAAAATGCACAGTAAGAGCAATTTAGACGAGAAGGAGAGCCATGAAATACATTGAAAGGACAAGCAACTGAAAGTCAAGCCACGTGTACTATGTAAGGCAATGAATATGAGGCAAAGAAGTGTTTGTTGTTCAGCATTTTCTCAACTGTGTAGCACGTATAATAGAAAAAAAATCTAAGAAAGAAATGCAGGATAGAAAATAAGAATATTCACAGAATTTGCATGTTTTTTCTGGTAAAATATAAAAAACAAACTATTTGTACTTGCGATTAAAATGGAAAGAGTTAATTTTGAAAATTGAGGCAGGAAAGAGGCAGAGGTGCAGTCAGTGAACTCCACTTTGTACTCACAAAGTCTTATCTCTGACCTCCAACCCACATGGCATTTAAAAAAAATAGGCACATTACTTAAGCTGTTCCCCACACATGATTAATGTGTGTAAGATTTTGAGCTGCTCAGTCAAAAATTATTAGAAATATTGTGAGTAAATTTGAAATCCTCTCTATAAGCAAACTATACACGTTTTCAGAATCATTAATTTAGATTGTTATAGACATAATATGGCCTTATAAGATGCCAATATTTCTACTGGTACTCAAGAGAAAAAATGTACTTCTTAGAGGACAAAGAATATATCTGGCTCTGTTATGTTATGTTATATGCCCCATCATCTCAAGTTCGATTCTTGGTGACTTGACAGACTAACGAATTAAAAATGTATAGGTTTTGTGCTAGTCTGATGAAATCCTCTAACATCAGACCTGCTGTCATCGTGACTGCATCGATCCATCTCATTGGCGGCCTTCCTCTGCACCTTGTACCATCAATCTTTCCAATCATGATGTCCTTTTCCAGTGATCTTTCCCTTCAAACCATGTGACCAAAGTATGACAAACGCAGTTTCATCATTTGTGTTTCAAGTGGCATTTCCAGTTTAATTTCCTCTGTGATCAACTTGTCAGCCCGTCTCTCTGTCCATGGCACACACACCACATTTTGAATGAGTCAATCTTCCTTCGATCTTGTTTCTGGATTGTCCAGCTTTTGCAACAACAAGAATATAAGAGTCTGAACTAATCTTATCTTCATCTGTAGTCTGATGTCCTTAGTTCTGAATATTATTTCTAGAGACTTCATAGCCATCTTGCCTAGCACCAAGCAACGTAATATTTCTTGAGTGCTAGTTGATTCAGTGGTCACAAGGGCACCCAAATGGTTCATACTCAAAATCATCTCAATTTCTTCTCCGTGAAGCTTGAATTTATTGATGTTACCAGTTGACATACTCTTGGCCTTCTTCACGTTCAGTTCTAGTCCCATCCTTCGACATTCATCTCTGACTTTCATCAACAGATGCTCAATATCTTCCTTTGTTTCAGTCAGCAGTGTTGTGTCATCGGCATACCTCAGATTGTTTATATATGTCTGACTACACCCTTAGAAAGAGATGGTGCAATCAGGGAGTTGATAAGAGCAGTAACAGAAGTTCAGAATGAATAAACAAATTGTCACTTTTAAAATAAGTACAGGTACTGAGTGTAATATTTTGTGAGAAAATACTTTAAAATTCCCAGGGATGAAAGGTAATGAAAAGAAAGCAGTGTAAATATAAGACCCTCCTCCAAATAGTGGCACTTGATTAAAATGTGCTTTTCCATATGCGGCAGCCATAAGCACCAATAGTGCATTAAATACTACTCACGTCATAATTTGCTTATATAACCCTCAAACAAGGGTGTAGCTAGGCATACTTAGTATACTCAAGTGAGTACATTTTTCAGAGCATCTCTGAGAAATATCATGGCTCAACCAGCACAAAATTTTAAGAAATGTGTAAACTAATGTCTTCCATACAGTGCTATATAAATCATGGTTACATAATAGGAATGTGCTTCTAATACAAGCCTTTGGTTATTATTACTGGCATCATTTGAAAACAGTGGGCCCTTTTCTGAAGTGTATAGGGGCGCATTTTGAGGGTTGAGTACATTTTTTAAATGCAGGAGGATGTGAGAGGGGTAGAATGAGGTTTGAGTACAAACTATACATTTCTGGCTACACCCCCGCCTCTCAACTGTACAGATTTTCACAGAATGTCCACATTTTACCTCAGATTTTTGGTCTGCTCCTCATAAAATTTCTGGTTTCTGGCAAATCAATAAGGGCTGGCTAAATGGGTAAAGGATGGCAAGTCGCATTTCAGTCATCTTTAAAAAGTCTTTCGGCTTTTCCCGGTTAGGGGTCGCCACAGTGGAACTTCCATCTGCTAATGACTGGCAGTGGATTTTTACGGTGCCGAGTTGCCAGCCCGATGCCCAACCTTCAAAGAAGGCATGCCCATTCACGCACGCTCCTACTTGACTAACAAATAATAACGGCACAGGTGCACATTAAAAAGTATATAAAAAGAAGTTATGTCTTACCATAATGTTCCATCTGAGTTGTAGATCTTTATTTATTCTTTACACTTAGGACCTCTGTTACATCCTCGGAAGCGTTACAGCCTTTTCCCAGCTCTCGCAAGCCAAAAACTCTCAGCTAAGAACCTACCCACAATGCCCCTCTCCTAAATACTCCAGATCGAGTTTGCTTGCCCTAGGTAAAGATGCAGTAATAGGAAAAGTAGGAGGCTCTGTCTGAGCAGATACCCTAACCAGGAGTACCTGAGGTCCACCAGGAGTCCAGGCAGGGGGAAGGAGGGTGGGAAGTAAAGAATAAATAAAGATCTACAACTCAGACGGAATGTTAATATAAGACATAACTTCTTTATCTGAAGTTTTAAATCTTTATTTATTCTTTACACTTAGGCTTGAGTCCCCAGCTACTTGAGTCCTGGGTGGCCCTAAGGAAGGATATTCCTGAGCACCACAGAACCAAAAGATGCTCGTCCCCTGGAGGCCAAATCCAATTTGTAATGAGATATGAAGGTATGAGGTCTTGCCCACATGGCTGCTGCCCATATATCATCCATAGAGGCTCTGGAATGAAAAGCTATAGAGGTAGCCATAGATCTGGTAGTATGAGCCTTTATTCTGGAAGGTAAGGGTAGCTTATTCTGCTGGTAGATAAAGGTAATGATGTTTCTAAGCCAAGAGGATAAAGTCACTTTGGAAACAGGTTTACCCGATCTGGGTCCTGCAAAGGCCACAAACAATTGGTCTGTTTTCCTGAAAGATTTAGTCCTATCCAAATAACAATGAAGCTGTCGGTGCACATCAAGGGTGTGCAAAAGGCACTCCCCTCTATTAGAATGCCTTGGGAAGAATACCGGCAGGTCAATAGATTGATTAATGGAAAAAACAGAAATGACCTTGGGCAAGAAGGACAGGTCAGTACGAAGGGACACCCTATCCGTGTGGAAGATCAAGTAAGGACTCTTGACACTCAAGACCTGCAGCTCATAAACTCTTCTCACTGAGGTGAGTGCTACTAGAAGTATGGTTTTCCAAGACAAAAATTTCAAATCACATGAATCAAAGGGCTCAAAGGGAGAGCCTGTAAGAGATTGAAGCACCACAATCAAGTCACAGGGATCTAAGGAAGGCTTGACCGGAGGTTTAACATGTAATACTCCCTTCAAAAACGTCTTGCATATGCGGTGCGACATAATTGAAGAATTTTCAAGACCATTATGAAAACAGGCGATAACTACTAAATGTACAGTGATCGTTGAAGCTGAGGCTCCTGCATGCAGGAGAGTAGTCAGGTATTGCAGAATCTTCTGAATAGGCATAGAGAAAGGGTCTAAATTCTGGTATTTGGCCCAAATAGAGAACCTAGTCCATTTACTAGACTAAACCTTTCTAGTAGAAGATTTGTGTGAGGCCAGAAGAATTTCACAAACAGGAGACAGGATGTCAGGCAGTCTGGCAATCATTAGAAATGGAGGAACCAGGCTGTGAGTTTAAGACTGTGCAGGTGAGGATGGGATAACAGGTCCTGGGAATGATCCATGATCCACAGGCTGTGAATCAGATGTGGCCATAGAAAAGGGAACCAGACTTGACTTGGCCAGTAGGGAGCAAAGAGGATCACTTTGCTTTTCAACCTCTGAGCTTTCTGGAGAAATTTTGGGATGATGGGAAACAGAGGAAAGGCATACTGAACACTCGGGGGCCAATGGTGCATTGCAGCATCCCTTGGTAGTTCCCCTTGAGGGGGAATCAAGGCAAAATAGCTCCTGCATTTGTAATTCAGGGAAGAAGCAAACAGGTCGCAGCACGGCTTGCCCCAATGTTGGAAGATCCAAACTGCTATTACAGGATTGAGGGACCATTCGTGAGGCATCAGGATGCTCCTGCTCAGATTATCCGCAATAAGGTTGGAACTCCCGGGAATGTGCATTGCTATAAGAAAGCGATTGGAAGCTATCGCCCAGTGCCAAATTCTCATGGCTTCCTGACAGAGGGGGTAAGATCTGGTTCCACCTTGCTTGTTGATATACCAGATGACTGACCTGTTGTCTGACTGAATTGCAACAGTCCCCGAAGGCAGGGATGCATGGAACACTTGCAATGCTAAGAGAACTGCCCTCAGTTCCAGGACATTTATGTGCAAGTTGGCCTCGAGGGGGGGGGTCCAGGTGCCTTGGACAGTCTTTCCCTGGAAATGTCCCCCCCACCCTACTAGAGAAGCGTCCGTGGTCACTGTGGCCATGGGTTTGGGAAGACAGAACAGTCGACACCAAAGATTCTTTTGTGGCTCCATCCACCATAGCATTTCCTCCTTGCAACGGTTCATAAGGCCTATCATGTGGTTGAGTGGGTGGGTTAACAACAACCATTGTGCGGAGAGGAGCCACTGCAGGATTCTCATGTGCAGTCTCACCAGTGGTACCAAAGTAACGGCATCTGCCATGGAGCCAAACAGTTGCAGTACAAGATGTGCTGGTACAAATGCATGAGGAAGAAGGTCTTGAATGTGGTGTCTTATTTTCAAAAGCCTGTGAGGGAGAAGAGAAGCTTGACAGGATGTTGTGTTGAAGACTGCTCCAATAAACTCTAGTGTCATCATTGGAGACATCTAAGATTTGTCTTTGGTGATTGTAATCCCTAAGTGGACAGCAAGATCTTGAGTGTAAGAGAGGCTGTGGACTAGGAGATTCCTGGTCGGAGTGGTAAGGAGCCAGTCATCTAGACAGGGAAACACCTGGAATCCTTGTAGCCAAAGATGAGCTACCACAACTGCCATACATTTGGTGAACACTCAGAGGACTGTTGAGAGACCAAATGGCAGTGCCCTGAACTGGTAGTGATTGGCTCCCAGCCGGAAGTGGAGAAACCTCCAGGAGTGGTGATCCATCTTTATGTGGTAGTACACATCCTGTAGGTTTATAGAACACATCCAATTGTCCCTCCCTAGGAAGGGAAGAATGGACTGCACTGTGACCATCTGGAATTTTTGAGGTTTGATAAATTTGTTGAGTAGACTGGGATCCAGGATTGGTCTCCAGTCCCCTGTCTTTTTTGGCACTAAAAAGAACCTCGAGTAAAACCCGGATCCTGTCTGTTCTGGTAGGACTGGTTGGATGACTCTTTTTCTTAGCAGTTTTTCTATTTCTAAGGCTGCTAATCTCCACTGATTGGGTGGTACATCGGGGATTCTTTTGACGGGTCTGGGAGTTAGGTCAAATGGTATTTGGTAGCCTCTGGATATTATTCCCTGCACCCAAACATCGGTAGTAATAAGATGCCAGGCTGGTAGATGCAGAGAGAAACGACCCCCAACTGCTTCCAGAAGAAAGCAATCGGGCAGCTGCTCAGGAGTGCTGGTGGGGTCTGCCGGAGAAAGAATCTCTGGCTCATGGTTACGCGTACCCCCTCTACACCGAAAGGGGCATCTTATATATGAATAACCTCCGCTGCCTCGGGGGGATTGCTCACCATAAGTGTCACGAAAGGATCCTTGGGATTTCTTGAACCATATCTTCCCCCCCTTCTGGTTCTTGGAGTAGGGTCTCTCTGGGTTGGAAAAGCATATGCGCACAGCAGACAAGGTATTTCCGTCTTTCTCACTACGTGCAAGTGTGTCACGTACCTTGGGTCCAAAAAGTACAGATTCGTCAACAGTCACATTAACGAAGGAAGATTTAAAAGGGTCTGCAAAATCACACAACCGCATCCGACCATTACGTCTCATGACAACACCAGATGGGGCAGCTCAAGCTGACCCCTCGGCAGTGTGAGATATCAAACACATCGAGGAGTTAGAGATGGATTCAAGGGTAGATAGCTGCGAGGCAACAGTGTCACGCACCTCATCAGGCAGTACCCCCACTAAAGAGGAAGCCATTTCAGAAATTAGGTCACTTTGGAGGTGAGTAAAGTGTGCCAGATAATTCAGCAACCGAATGGCGAAGGTCACTGAAGCATAAGTCCACTCCCCTAGTCTGCCCATGGTCCGGGATTCCCTATTTGGAGGATGAACCATGGATCTATCTTCTGCCAGTTCCCTCTTGGTGGCCACCGCCACGACAATAGAATCAACTGTCAGCTGCTTGGACCAGTGGGGCTGGCCTTCAGGTGTAGATAAAATTTTGTCCAGCCTCAGGGGAACAGGTTCTACATTGCCCAGGGCCTTCCAGGCATGCTGCACAATTAGTTTAACAAGATCATCTGCTGGTGGGGTCACCCAGGAAGTAAATGGCCAGGCATGGAAGGCCTGCAGAAACACAGATTCCTCAGAAGAAGGGTTAGAGGACTTCCATTCCCCCCACTGTTTGAGGATTTGAGACTGTCTCCGAATGAAATGTCATCTGGAGGAGAACGAGGAGACCCTTCCCCTTCATTGCAATCAGTGTCTTCTGTGATAGATTCCTCCGGGGAGTCAAGGTGCTTCTTCTTGCACCGTTCCTTCCGGGGTGGCTCTCCGGTGGGATCTTCTGAAGAGGACTCTGGAGAAGGGGCTCCCTTCACAGGGGGTTCTGATACTGGTGTCCTAGGGGCTGGTTGTGAGCCTTCGGAGTGAAGGGCCCTATCCATCACCTGTACAGCAGGTGCACCCAAGCCCAGTTCCAGTTGAGGGGTGATGAGAGAACTGAGAACTATCGGAACCGTGGACATACACGTTGCAAGCGAGAAAATAGGTGCCAGATTTGGTACCAAGGTACGGACAGTCCAAGCACCGCTCTTAGAACGCATTGGCTCTATCGTAACCGATGCTGCAAGGGTGATGGGTGCCAACATGGGAGGCACTGCTGTCGGAGCCGAGACAGTATGTACCAAAGTGGGTGTCGGGGGGAGGATAAGCAGGGGAAGATGAGATAAAAGATTCAGAGCCAGAGGGGACAGAAGGTCTAGATGGAATGGGCAATCTACTAGCTATCAGAAGCTGGTCCACAACCCGCACTAGGTCTAGCTCAGAAAAACTCCTAGTGGATCTAAAAGAGGCTGCATAATGGGACTCAGGTTTTTCTAGAAATGGACTAAACCACTGCCCCAAGAAAGGATCGTAAGTAGAAGAATATCTTTTCCTTGGCAGGTAATCGGTTTTGGAGCCAATGGAGCCGAAGAAACTGTCGGCACTGTGGCCGGGGATGGTGCCAAGGCATGTACAGTCATCAGAGCCCATCGAGCCGAAAAAGCTGTCAGCACCATGAACAGGGATGGTGCCGTGGCATGTACTATCATTGGAGCCCATGGAGCCGAGTAAACTGTCAGCACCATGGACAGGGATGGTGCCGAGGTATGTACAGTCATTGGAGCCCATGGAGCTGAGGAGACTGTCAGCACTGTGGACAGGGATGGAGCCAAGGCATGAACAGTCATCTGAGCCAATGTAGGAGCCAAAGACGGCACCAAAGTCAGTGGTGCTGTGTTTGGAACCGAGATAGGAGTAAATACCATGATCAGCACCGAGGGAGAGGACATAGATCCTAGTGCCAAAGAGGTCTGCGCTGAGGGAGCCAGTGAAGCACGGAGCCGACTTAGTTCCATAACTGACGGAAATGCAGGAATTGAGTGACTCCATTTTTCCTTATATTTTTTGGTCTTGGGGGGGTGAGACCTGCGACCCAGATAGAGCCTCCGAGAAAGGTATCTTGAGTAAACCTTTTAAAATAAGTTTATTCTTATGTTCTGCTAGTGTCTGATTAGAAAAACTAGCACAAATGTCACAATCAGCTTTCAAATGATCCACGCCCAAACAGCAGACACAACGAACATGTTTATCTGAGTTAGGCATCTTACGTCCACACTTGTCACACTGCTTAAAACCCAACTTAACTTTGTCTGACATGGTAAATGAAAACAATATTATCCTGTAGAAAAAATTAATGGGAGAAATAGCAGTGGAGTTATGTTAAGGAATACCACTAGTAAAGGGGGCCTGTCAAAGACAGGAGAGAGGGACAGTCAAAAGGGGTAAAAAATTAAATTACCAAAAAAAGGGTAAAAAATAGGCTTAGATTATAGGCAACAGTGATAAAAGACTAACTTGACTAAAAATTTTGAAAATTAAAAGAAAAACGGTCATAAAATACAACAAATTACTACTTAGCTTGAGAGAGATGGCTAACACATCTGACTAGGAATGCGGCAAACGAGATCTGGAGTATCTAGGAGAGGGGCATTGTGAGTAGGTTCTTAACAGAGAGTTTTTGGCTTGCGCAAATTCAGACCTTTCAACCGTCTCGAATAACTCATTTTTTTACCGAGTTTTGGGGTCCCAATAAAGGGGTGCCACGATTCCCGAGTGGCACTCCATTATTTCCGATTTTTTTTATCTATTTTTTAAATTTTCGCGCTTTCAGAGGTGATGGCATCACATGTGTGATGACATCAGCTCCGTCAGCATGCCGCGCATCTGTTTGAATAGGACTGCCGTTTACTAAGTTACCATGCGCCTATTGCATTTACGTCTGGTGTTCGGGCAGAACACAGGATTTACTTTTACTTCTGCCGTTCGGGCAGAGCACAGGATTTACTTTTTTTGTTCGGGCAGAACACAGGACAGGAACAGGATTATTTTACTTTTGCCATGCAGAACCGGTACCATCATCGGACTTATTTTCTGGAAGTAAGCTGCAGAGGTAGAGTCTGTGTGCGTGTGTGTGTGTGTGTGTGTGATCTCATATAAAACTACTGTCTGAAGAAAAATGTAAACTTCTTTAGTTGTTTATCTTTCCATTTTTTATTGGCAACTTTGTGAAAGTGTATGTTATTGAACATTTGGTGATCGCTATCTAAATGTCAAAAAAGACTAGGAGACATGAAAGAATTTTTTTTTCTTCAGAGAGGTGCTAGGTAAAAGTTATTACTTTCTTTGTTGACCAGTCCATTGCAGTACCAAATCAGTGTAATGTGCATTGGTACTGTGCCACTATATATCCTGAAAATACAATGCAAAGTGTGGAAAAATCAAATAAGAAAAAGTTCTGCAACTTAAAGCAGCATTTACAAATGTGAAACAATGGATTTTTTCTATAATATTAGTAAGTTTATTGAATATTCAGTAAGAAAACATTACATTTATAGAAGGACATTATTTTAAAAACAAATGTCTTTTAAATGCAAGAAAGTCATTATAAGAAGAAATTTTGGGGGGGATAAGCAAATCTGCTAATGAGTTGACTCATGGGTCACTGAATCAGCAAATTGATTAAATGAACAAGACTGAAGCATGTTCAGTTGCATGAGATAAGTGTGCAAATGTTATCAGACACTACATTGTGTATATTATTCAATGGAGTTGGCTGCCTATAGGACACAGCTGATGAATTTCTAGACTTGATAGCAATAAAAGGGGATTACAAAATGATGCAATATATTTCAAGCAGTAAAAGAATGCATTCAAAACGCTGAATTGCTACAAAATATATGTGTGTCTTCAGCTACAGATGGTGATGCATCCGTGTGCTCTGTGTTACACATGACCTATAGCATGACATCTCTACAGATTAAGTGCATAATTGGCAAGTATTAGGTGCCTTTAGTCAAAATGGCAATGGCTGCCTGCCATTAGAAAACACTGTTGGTGAAGTTTCTGAACACATGCTGACAGTGATCTGTGTTCTGGGAGATTTCTGTCTCTTTTGTGTTTGTGCAAGTGCAGATTTGGAAAAAAAAATAAATATATATATATATAGATATATATATATATATATATATATATATATATATATATATATATATATTTTGTGTAAAAGTAGAAAATATAAAAATGTTCAAACAAATTTAAAATGTAATTGTGTGTGGAAGTAGACTGGTATCATGGAGATGTTCTGAATATGGCAGTTTTGTCATTATGCATTTTGCTTCATTGTCTACTGGAAAAATGTTCAAACAATAAATTTAAAATGCAGTTGTGTGTGGAAGTAGACTGTTATCATGGAAATGCTCTGAATAGGGCAGTTTTGTCATTGGTTCATACATTTTTGTTTCATTGCCTACTGGAAAAAATGTTTAAACAATAAATCTAAATGTATTATACAAGGAATATAATTTAATAAAGTCAGGAAGGTGTATCAAAGAACGCATGTATGTTTCTTGTTTTGTGTGCAAGGGGCCACTGATTTGAAAACAGCCAAAAGGTAATCTTTATCCACCACTAGCCAGATGCATTTTCTTTGGCTGTGATGTGGGTTTCAATGAATGTGAGTTTCATGGGCAGATAAGTTTTAATGCCAAGTATATTTTCATTGTTAGACAGTATTGCTTTTTAGCAGACATCTATTAGTGTTTACGCATTGTGCTATAAAATGTAAAAAACTAAAATCCAAATAATCATTGCAGAAGTAAAGCAGTATGCACACATTAGTGTTTATGGTAAATGGGGTGAAATAGCCAGGTAATGGGACATTGGAATGGCTGCAGGGGGACTCTGGTGCTATATTTTGGTTCCGTTCTTCAGTTTGCATTTCAAAGTTGGTATCCTACAATTCCATTGGAGTGGGCGGAGTTGTTTAATTATGTATGCAAATTTTATGTTAATCAGCATACAGATTTGTACCTATTTTTCACGGGCCTTGTCCAGATTTTTGATGTTTCCAGGTTGAGAGGTATGCGCGAACTGGGAAATGGCAGTATCGGTTCCGAGGAGGGAAAGGAGGTCCTAAGTGTAAAGAATAAATAAAGATTTACAACTTCAGATCAAGTACTTCATTTTACTTCACAAATCTCATCAGTAAAATGCAAACAGTATATTTAAACATTGCTCTCAACCTCTTCCTACAAAAAATCTGGGCAAAGCCAAATAATGAGGACACAAAGCCCTAAAAATAGGGAAGAATTTTAAATAATGTGCCTATAAAATTATAAAGTCGCTGGAATAAAAAGTCTTGTGTTACCATGCATTTTCTGAAGGATATGACGTGTGAAACTCAAAATACTTGTCATCCTTTAGTAAATTCAGTCCTCACTGATTTTTCCACAAAAATCTAGAAAACTACAACTTTTGTGAGGAAGAGATCAAAAATATGAGGCAAAAACGTGGCATTCTGCGGAAATCTGGACAGTTGAGAACTATGTTTAAAGCTGACAGACAAATTGCATATTTATATAAAAGTAAGGACTACATACCAAACCAACTGAATAGTGAATCCATTCTGAATGCCCGTATCAATCCTACAGCATGTCATCTATAACTTGCACAGCCCTTTGCCCCTAGTAGTCTGTCAAACCTACGCTCCTCGACGGCTGTGCTTGAAACGTATACAAGCTGCGAGCGCCATCTAAAGGTCATCGAGAACAACACTTTGTTGTGTCGAGAACTACAGCTCCCTAAACTCAAAGTACGTCTGAAATGACGAAAGGCAACCGGAAGTAAGAAAGTGAACTTGTGAAGCTATCTTCCGAAATGAAGGCCGGACGACTGCAGTGTGATGCAAGTAAGTGCTCTTGCTGTTCGGTTTATGTCTGGTGTTTTCATTTTCTAGTTAGATAACAGCTACTGTGATTTTTTTTTTGTAACGCACTTGCAAAGATGACAAGAAGTAGAATTAGATATATTTTTTTCTTGTCCTTTCCTTAGTGATGCAATTAGTATATAAATAACTTCTAGGGCCTAGAGAGTGTTTCTGTATGTAAATCTTTATGCAGCAGCAGGGAATATGATTGTAAACAGCAGTAGTCCAGGTTGTACAGAATGAGTCGTAGACTTCCGGGCTGTAAACTGCTTTGTGTGGTGAGGAGGAGATCGGTTTGGCTTATGTGAGAGAGGTGAATGACAACAATGCATTTTAGCATCTATCTCTTATTGCCTGTGATTTTTTTTTTTTTGCACAAAGTTGTGTTCTGATTATATATATATTTTATTTCTTCGCATAAAATGAAAATGTTAGAATTAAACATATTAAATAATGACAGTGTTACGGGTAGTGACTCATTCATGAACAAAAATGTATCCTTGCAACTTCTGTTGTTGAGCTAACTTTCCAAGTGAATAGTACCAGAAAAAAATCTTTTTGGTCAGTGAAAATTTTTTATTTTGTTCTCTAATCTTTAGATGTGGACAGCAGTGTTTTAATTATGTATATTAGTTGTGTGTTTCTGAGTTTAAGTGCGGTTGTATGCTTAAAAAAGTTTTGCGTGCTACAGAGAAAATATCTGTAAAAGTTTGGAGTGGGAAAGTACGTATCTTATATTGACCCTGTGTCAAGTGACACAGGTAAAGCAAATGTATGTACATAATAAGACGAGTATAAATTTGTTTTCTCATTTCTTTTACTATGTGGGTGTGGAACCTGTCAAAAGGAGACTTGATGACTATCTCTACAATGGGTGGTGTTGATATCTGATAGTTAATGAGACCATTGGACAACTGAGTGTGCACAGGTGTTTGACAGTGATGCATAAATTGGTTTGTAAATATTTATCAAGAAGGTGTATTGCATTAATTGCCCTTGGGGAATGTAACAGTTTGCTGGCATTTCCTGAAGCTTATTTGTTTATCTTTTAATGGTAGGGGTGCAGATTATACTAAGATAATTATGACATTTGTATATTTAAGTTAATATTTGTTGGAAAATGCAGTCATCTCCAGCACTAGACAGACAAATTTGCATGTTTAAATAAGAAAATGGCTCAGTAAGTAGAATATAATAAAATACCCAAATCTTGCTATCACTGCTAGATTATTCAGTGTAGCATTTCTTAATCTCTGATTTTTTTTGTCTAATATTGGCTGGTTTCCAGTTTCTTACATTTTATTTGCACCTTAGCCAAGCACTTTTTTCTTTTAAATCTGTTGGCTTTGTATTTTACAGGTTAATGTACATGGATGTATATTGGATAACATATGGTAATAAGTATTGAAAGAATAGACCCCCCCCCCTTAGGAAAAAAAGGTTCTGGTTTTCATGGCAGTTGGAAGGCTTCTGAAGAGAGAACATCCTGACTTATTACTTGAAATACTCAACTGACCATGAGTTGCATTCGTGTTAACTTTTTCTCATGTTAACATATGTAGGCTTACAGTAAAGATGCAGTCCAAATGGAAACTGGTATCTTTTGCACTATGGTGTGGTTGCTGTGTTACAGACTTAAGTTTAACCTAGGTGTTTTTTTAGGTTGTCATCTTGAGTATGAGTATGTCATTCTGAGCACCAAAAATTTACGTACCTGTGTTTTGATAGTTAGTTCGTAAAGTTCGGATTGTAAGTAGGGTAAGTAGTTGAATAATAGCATTGCATTGATGGCATAATTACAGTATTGGTAGGGGTTTTTTTTTCATTATAGGTTCATAGGTAAGTACTAGGCTATCTGCCCAAGGGCATCTAAAAGTCTAGCCAGAATGTGTTGGCTTTCACCACGCCCTTAGATTAGTTCCCTGTGCCTTTGTCCAGCAGATGGGGGGGAACTATTGGATTGAAAAATATAAATCCATGGGATAATGTGAGCTGTAGGTACGAGAAGAGAGAAGCAGACTTCCAATTAAAGCAGATGATAGCCAGTCATTGTGGGCATCTTCAGCGCAACAGTCTGCAGGAGCAATGATGTAGTATGAGAGAGAGAAAAAGATTAATCCCAAACAGACAAGTAAATGAATGAATGAAAATTGTACAAGTACAGACTGTGTGGGGAATACACCTTCAGTTGCCTATACTCTCAGCAAATCACTTAACCAAACATTGCTTCCAGGTCACACTTGACGTGGAATAGTTGCAGTCAGTAATCTTACTTAGTTAACAAAGCAGATCAAGTAAACATGAGCTGTAAAGCCTTTTATGCTGGGGTTTAAGGGTGTGGTGTTTACCACATGGATATATGCTTTGTGGGAGTATGCACTTTGTCCTGGTAAATATCACTTAAAAATGTAGTAATGTTCAAAACTGTAAGTATGTAAACGGACATGAAAGAATAGAAAAATGAAATATGTAACTGCAGAATGTTATCCACAGCTTGGAAGTAGAGTAGGAAAAGTTGGCATGATACGGTAAGCAAAAAGTACAGTTTTGTACCTACCATAAATGTAGATGTTCGAGGATCTCCATTGCTGCAGTCCTGACATAAGGGTATTCTGCTGCCCACCATCGGCCCGAATACCAAAGGGCTAGAACCGGCGTCGGTCATTGGCGCTCGAGACTGACATCAGTACATGCCAGTACAAATGCGCATGACCGACGCCATAACCTCAGTCTTTCTTGCCTCAGACGTCAGAATGCAAAAAAAAAAAAAACACCACCCAAACCTCAACCTAAAAAGAAAAAGGGGGAAGGAGGGAGGGAAAATTGGACTGCAGCAATGGAGATCCTCGAACATCTACATTTATGGTAGGTACAAAACTGTACTATGTTCTTCGTCTCCCATTGCTGCAGTCCTGACATAAGGGTAGAATCCCAGAGCAACGGAAAAAAGGGTGGCTGGTCAACTAAATAGCAGTAGGAGCTGCTGACATGTCCTGTAAGATTGCAGTGGCAAACCCAGCCCTAGACCTAGAATAAAGAGGTAAATGATAATGCTTTGTAAAGGTATGTACAGAACTCCAAGTAGCTGCTTCTAGAATGTCTTTAGTAGCTACCCCTCTCAAAAAAGCAGTAGAAGTGGCCGTAGCCCTAGTAGAATGTGGCCTGATCCTAGCTGGAATATCCTCACCATGATGAGAGTAACAAAAAGCAATACAATGGCTAATCCACTTGGAAATAGTTTGTTTCGAGACAGCTTTTCCTCGTGAAGTCAAAGCAAAAGAAACAAATAATTGTTGAGAACTCCTGAACTCCTTGGTTCTGCTCAAATAATACCTCAACTGCCTATGTACATCCAAAGAATGCAAAACTTTTTCCCCGTCATTTTGGGGGTTAGCATAAAAAGTAGGCAAATGTATAGACTGGTTCAATGCCACATTAGAAATCACTTTAGGCAGAAAAGTAGGATTAGTACGTAAGGAAACCCTGTCATTGTGAAAAATCAGAAAAGGTTCCACTGCCATGAGGGCCTGTAATTCAGATACCCTTCTAGCAGAAGTAATAGCCAACAAAAAAGCAGTCTTCCAAGACAAGAACTGCAATTCAGCTGTAGCTGCAGGTTCAAAAGGAGGCAGAGTCAGCTTTTCCAAAACAAAATTAAGATCCCAGGTAGGAGTAGGAGCTCTCCGTGGGGGTCTGATATTCTTTGCCCCTCTAAGAAACTGTTTAACCAATGGATGTGAAAATAAAGGAGGGTCACAATCATAGTGAGCAGAAATAGCTGCAGCATGCACTTTTACAGAAGAGAAGGACAAACCCTTGTCCAATAAAACAGTCAAATATTGCAAAGTACAACTCAAATTAGGCAATTCGACATCAAAGCCTTTAGCTGAACTCCAAAGAAAAAATCTCTTCCATTTACCAGCATAAACTTTTCGAGTACTAGGACGCCTGGCTTCCAAAATAACATCCAAAACTTGTTGAGGGAGCTGAAGGTCCTCCTTCTCTAAAACAGAATGCGCCAGGCTGTCAGGCAGGGAGTGCACCCTGACATTGAGAAAATGATTGTTCTCCTGAGACAATAAATGAGAAATCTGTGGCAATGGCCAAGGTGGTACATGAATCAAGCTCCTCAACAGAGGGTACCAATGCTGACGAGGCCAATCTGGTGCTATAAGGATCATGCAAGGCTTGTCCCTCCTGACTTTCAACAGCACCTGTGGAAGAAGAGGCAAAGGAGGAAAAGCATACACGTGAAGGTTGCTCCAACTGAAGGATAGTGCATCTATTTTCCAGGCTTTCGGATGAAATAGCCTTGTGCAAAACAGTGGCAGTTGGAAATTCAGAGGAGAAGCAAACAGATCTATGTCCGGAGTTCCCCAAGCCATTGTCAACTGAAGAAATACCTGAGGGTCCAATTTCCATTCGTGAGGATCCACAATCTGTCTGCTCAGAACATCTGCTAAAGAATTTTGTGCTCCTGGCAGAAACTGTGCTCAAGAGTGATGTGCAGATTCAAAGCAGTTTCCCACAACAGCATTGCTTGTCTGCAAAGAGGGTAAGAATGAGTTCCCCCTTGCTTGTTGATGTACCACATGACCGTCGTGTTGTCTGTTCGAATCAACACCAGTCCTGGTTGAAGTAGGCTTTGAATCCCTCCAAAGCAAATTGAACTGCCAGCATCTCTTTCATGTTGATATGCAAGTGAAGTAGCTCTGGGGCCCAAAGGTCTTGAATCCATTTTCCTCTGAAATGAGCTCCCCAGGCTGACTCGAGGCGTCTGTCGTTAATACCTGACTTGCCTCTGGTTGGGTCACAGACAACACTTGTGTAGGTGACATTCCTGAGCCCACCACAGAAATTCTCTCTGAATGCAAGGTAGGATCCGAATGACAGTGTCCAAATCGTGGCAGTGTTGAGTCCAAACGTTCTTGAGATACCATTGTAGCTTCCTCATATGCAGTTTGGCATGGGAAGTACTAGAATGCAAGATGCCATGAACCCCAAGGCTTGAAGGACTGTCCTTGCAGTCAGCCTGGACATTACTGATAGCTGTTGGAAGTATAGGTGAAGATTCCTTTGTTTGTCCGGGGTAAGAAATGCCATCTGAGCAGCTGTATTCAGTTTCACACCCAGAAAACACATCTCTTGTGAGGGTACTAGACTGGACTTTATTTCGTTCACAGAATACCCTAGGCATCTGAAAACTGTCATCACATACTGCAGATGTTGAAGAAGTTCGTGCTTGCCTTGAGCCAGAATCAAACAGTCATCCAGATAAGGATAAATTTGAATTCCTGCTAGCCTGAGAAAAGCTATTACTGGAGCCAGGACTTTCGTGAATACCCTGGGCGCAGTAGACAAGCCAAAGGGCAATGCAGAGAACTGATAATGCAAATTCCCAGTCCGAAACCTCAGGAATTTCCTGCAACTGGGCCTGATAGGAATGTGAAGATAGGCCTCTTTGAGATCCAGAGTCACCATCCAGTGATCTTTGCCCAGCATAGGTAACAGCTGTTGCAGCGTTAACATCTTGAATTTTGGAATTTCCAGAAAGGTATTTAGAATGGACAAGTCCAGAATCGGTCTCCAAGTATTTCCTTTCTTTGGCACTAAGAAAAGACGGGAATAAAACCCCGTGCCTATTTCTGCAGAAGGTACTTCCTGTATTGCATCCAACTGAAGCAGAGAAGAAATTTGAGTCTGCGCTTCCAGTTTTTGCTGATGAGGCACATCCGGCATACCTTTGAAAGGAGGGAATGTGTGAAAGTAAAATTTGTAGCCTCGATTTATTATGTCCAATACCCATTTGTCTTGGGTAACCAAATGTCAATTCCTTTTGAAAAATCTCAGTTTTCCTCCCAGAGGGGCTGCCAGCAAGGCAGAGTCCGGCAGCTGAAGACACGGGTCATTGGGTCTGTTTCCGAAAGGACTGACCCCTGCCCTCCCCAGCAGAAGGGGTAGAAGAACTCAAAGACCTAGAAGTAACAGGGCCCTGAGAGAAAACCCTACCCCTACCTCGCCTCGACCTGCCCCTAGACTGATAATCCGAAGAGGGGAAAGACCAACCCTTAGCAGGCCAATTCCTACTGAACTTAGGGTGCTGAACCTGTCATAAATTCTTAACTGTCTGCATAGACTTAGCTTTTTCCTCCATTTTTTCAAAACTGACTCTACTGGAGGACCAAAAAGAACATCAGATTGTAGAGGAGCATCCATAATTCGAGCCTTAACATGCTCTGACAAGGTCTGATCTTTAAGCCAAGCATGCCTACGAATGACTGAACTAGTAGCAGCCACCCTGGAAGAAGCCTGTAAAGCATCAAAACCACACTGCAAAGAATGCTTACCAACTTGGTCTGAAGCATGCACTAAATCCTGAAGCTCCTTACATTCAATACCTTCAGCTAAAGCATCTACTTTACATTTCAATTGGCCCAGCAAATAATTTTGATACCGAAGCATATGAAACTGACAATTTAAAGCTCTCATAGCCAAAGTAGAAGAGGTATACAGTTTTTTACCCCACCTATCCAGGGCCCTAGCATCCTTGTCCAGAGGAACTGGATTCTTAACCACAGAAGCCCTAACCCCTTTGGGGCCTTGAGTAATAGTTTCTGGATCAGCCCTAGGACTCTTTTTTTTATATAAGTACTTGTGAGCTTCCGGAACCCTGTAGTATCTGTCTGGTTTAACCGGGGCAGGAGGCAGAGAATCTGGGTTAAGGGCAGCCTCAGAAAACACATCCTGAACAACATCCAGTACAGGGGGAATAACCAAGGGCCTATGCTGAGGCAAAAACAAGAATTCTCTCAGTCTTTTACGGGAATCAGAATAATCCTGGCCCTCCCATTTGAAATGTTCCCTCATGGAATGCAAAGTCTCAGAGAAAGAAAAATCTTCTGGAGGAGACTCAGAGGGAGTAGAGTCCTCGGCCTCCGAATCAGAATAGGGAGGGAAATCCTGAAGTTCTTCTACAGAGGAATCTGACTCATTGGAAGACTGAACCAAACCCTCCAACTCTGGCTCTACCCTGGGTCTCTTCGCGGGGGGGGGGGGCATAGAACCCCTAATTAAAGTAATCAAATCTTCAGCCATCTTTAACATGTGCTTCCTAGGAGCTGGACCCTGGGGACATGCACCAACAGGGGCAGACTTAGACTTAGAATGGGCTTTGCTAAGAGAAGGAGGAGGCCTAACTACCCTATGAGGGGAGGGAACCACCGACATCAGAGAAGCACCCTCAGCCTGGCCCAACACAGGAGAAGCCACTTCCTGCAGTAACAAAGGCTCCCCTTGAGACTCAGGTAAACTTTCAGAAGGAGCCGCTGAAGTAGCCAGTGGTACTACAGAACCGGTGGCCGCCTCATCCTGTTTGGACCGCAAAGACTTTTCTTTGCGTTTCTTAGAAGAACCAGTCGTCGGAGAATCCGACGGCATGTTATAATTACAACGTTTACCAAACACTAGCCTAGCACAGTCTAACCGACGTTTAATAATACACTTGTTAAAAGTAGCACAAAAGCGACACCCAACAACGTCGTGCTCAGGCCCTAAACAAGGAATGCAGAGTGAATGGTAATCCCTATGAGGAATCTGTTTCCCACAAGAAATACAGTTATTAACTTTTTCTGACATCCGTCAATACTGAGGCAAGAAAAAGACAAAAATGTCCCCAAAGGGGTACTTAGCCCAACTTGGTCTCCGGTCTGAAACTCGAAAACCGACAATTCCAGAACGCCGAACGGCACTTGCAAATGCTGCTTCTGCTTAGGGACCATGCGGCAAGAAAGACTGAGGTTATGGCGTCGGTCATGCGCATTTGTACTGGCACGTACTGATGTCAGTCTCGAGTGCCAATGACCGACGCCAGTTCTAGCCCTTTGGTATTCGGGCTGATGGTGGGCAGCGGAATACCCTTATGTCAGGACTGCAGCAATGGGAGACTAAGAACATCCTTGATCTTTTACACAGCAACAATAGCAATTAAACGCACTTTTTTGCAGCTGCTTTGCCCTTCCAACACTCGAAAGTTAACTATGCAATGTCAACACTTGGAAATAACTAGTCATTCTTATCATGAATGTCACTTGGTGAATTCCAGGATGGTGGCAGCCATGTATGCAGTTAAAAAACAGAATTCTGGGCAGTGAACTGTTTTAAACTAGGAAAAAGCCTATGAACTACTGTAAATTAACAGAATTTGCTAGCTTAAGAATATGTGATATCAAGAAGGTTGACAAGGAAAAGAAAGTGAAGTAAACTGGAGAGAAACTATGAATACTCAGGAGACTTGCATGGTGGCACTCTTGGAATACGTGTCTGAGGCAGGTATGAACCTAGCCTTGAGCAGCATCCTACCCTCACCAAAAATGTTGTTGCACTATGAACAAAGGATTTTATTTGTTCTTGTTGACAGGAAAAAGTGACTGGGAAAAACCCATTTGCAGCAGAGGCCCAGGGGAGAAACGCTCCACATTTAAGTTCTGCATGATGTACATTTATAATTGCAGGATAAAAATATTTTTACATTAACTTATTTACATGATTTTTAAGTATTTCTTACGTGAACATAACATTTTAACACAAAAAGAGAAACTAACATAAATTGTCTACTTATTGTATGGAGAAATAATGAACAGTAACAATTAATGTATTCGTAGCATGATGGCTACAGGGAAAGATCAAACTGGGGTATTTTTGAATTTGGTAATAATTTACAGACAACTGGAATGTAGCTTAAAAGCTATGAAAGGAGAAGTTATAGAAATGAACGAGAAGATAAATGGACAGAGGAATAATTTTAGTTGGTTGGGTATAAGAGAAGGAGGAAAAGTAAGAGTTTAGGAAATAAGTGCACTATGAGGAGGAGCAATAAGCTACAAAATGGCTGGGAAACAAAGTGGCTGTAAGAGTTGGAGAAAAGTATCTGAGTAAAGTTAGCCTGGTGAGCAGGAAGAGCAGAACCATCTTTGCCATAGGTGCTGTGTAAGGAAAGTTTTGAAACTATTTAAGTTTTTTGTTTTAACTGTGTGGGTATTTCATTCAAGAATTTTGACACAAGAGTAGACGGAGTCTCCAGCCGTGTTGAATGTCTTACTGATGCATAGTAAAAGTTTAGAGTGAAGTTCTCATGGGGGAATAGTACAGTAGAGCATTTTGCAATGCTGGGCATTTATCTGGAGAGTACAATAGGTTGTGGGCAATGATTAGTTGTGAGTATGTCAACTGGTTCAGGAATTCAAGCCACGTTAAATTGTTTTAATCAAGACAGTGGTGTATTTTATAAGGTTGGTTGGTTGTAAATTTAGCTGTTTTATAGTAGCAGGAGGCTAGTTTAGTTTTAATATAGGGCTGATATCCCTAAGAATAGGGGAAGCATATAATAGAGAAGGAAGGAGGTATGTTGCTGCAAAGGTAATCCTTGCTTGATCTGTCAGGTAGTATTTAGCCTTATAGAGGGAGACAAGTTTATGGTGAGTTTTCTTGATGGAATGAAGTATACAGGTATCAAATTTGAGGTTGTCCTCTATTATGACTCGGAGTGGTTTAGTTTGGCTTGTGGTTTGTATTTTTGAGTTATTATTTGAGGTAATATGAAATGTACATTTCTGCTTAAGGTGTTGTTTTGGAGTAAGTAGCATAAGATTTTAGCCATATTTCAATGTCAGTGAGTAAGTGATTTCCTGTAATTTTTTATGGATGGGGCAGTGTAGATAAGGGTTTACCGTTCTTCAAATGTAATTCATAGGGACTACATTTGGTATAGTTGTTAAAACTTTTGATGTTTTTGTGTTATTTTTTGAAGATTGTAAAATTGTGCTTAAAATATTTTTGTAATACTGTGGAGTTTTTTTCCCAGTGTATTCACTGAAAATGGCCAGCTACCTTTCCCAGTAATCAAATGTCGGTAAATAAAACAAAAATAACACCAAGAATAAAACATGTATCAGTTTTGGAAAAGATGTTTGTCAGCCCTAACGTCTTTGCTAGGTATGGCATTCACCTGCCCACCCAGAGGCTTCTGTATAATGGCCAAAACCTTGTTCATCCCCATAAGGCCTTTTAGGCAATGTCAGTCTTTTAAAGCTTCTAGCATAACTAAACACAATTCAGATTCAGACAGCATTATGGTATTGCTGGTCAGTGCTAGGAATGTAAACAAACACCTCACCCTGCAAGCACTGCTTGCCCTAAAAATGTCAATATATGCATCGTCACAGGAACTTGAGTTATGACCATTAAAAGCATTCCATCAGTGCAGGGCTTTAATGCCTTGACTCATACAGGCTCACCTCATTAGACAAATGCTCTAAAGGTGGAAGTATCTAAAAAAAAAAACAACCTCAACACCAGACTTGTTGGACAAGGTAATGACCTGGAGGCCCTTCATGTCCAAATTTCCATGAACACAATTCCTTATCGCATCATAGCTGTTTATGTCCCCATTGGCCCATATCTTCTGCTTAACTGCTATGGAGTTTTAAACCAAGCACCATTCACTTAGTATACTTCAACTATTTCTCCATCAAATTGGGAAACTTGTACAATATATTCAAACATGCATGCCCAGAGATTTCTGAACTTCATCAATATAGACTATCTGGACCATGTAGATAGCACCCTAACAAGGGGTGATTAAAATATTGGGCTTAGTTCTTACTAATATGTGGCAGCTGTGCTCCCTACCAGTTGTAACCTCCTCCATGGTCAGATTGGACCACAAGTCACATTCCCAGCAAGACTAAAACCTGAAGCATCCTCCAATATCTCTGTATTCGGAGACTATGCAAAGGCTGATTTAGTAAGAGTGAGTGAGTGATCTGGCTAAATTCAAAAGCTCACTGCTTGTGCAGAATCTTTTACTACGAAATTCTGTGAATGTGTCAGTAGCTGCATAGATTAATCTTTTCTTCTCAGAAATAAATACAATGCCAAATTAAAAAAAATAACCCCCTATGGTGGAACCCTAGTGTAAACAGATTCTATAATAAAAGAAAAAAAAAACTCATTGCACACAAACATAAATCTAATTCTCAATAAGCCAGAAATTCTCTTGATAAATTAAACAAGGCTCTCTGGATCCCGGTCAAAACAGCCAAAGTCTGCCATGAAGCCAAAATAAACATCCATTTGAAGGATAAGCACAAAGCCTTCTTTATTGACTAGAAGCAGTGCCCAGCGGTAAATAATATCCCATGCTTAGATTCAGTGGATATAGGTAATCAAATGGCCAATAAATTCAGCTCCAACTTTGAGGTTGTTCCAAGATGGCTGCACAATGAGTAACAGCTTATTTCTAGCTCTCCCAGTGTGAAAAACAGAAACTCAGCAGAGAGGGGCAGTAGACATGCATTTATGGTAAATTTCAGTAACTGGCTAGTAAGTGCACTGCCTGGATGCCAAGAATAAAGAAATGCAGAACACCTGGAAAAAACAGTTACAAAAAGTGAAGAAGAAACACTGACTGGGGAAAGTTCTGCAGCTGTTCAGCAAAAAGCAATGCAACCTTTAGGCATGACTTCCAATAACCTGCATGAAAATATAAGACCGGATTAAAATAAACAAACAAAAGGCTGGTAAAGTGGAAGAAGCTTTAAACAGATATTCAGATAAGATGATAAAGCTGCAAAAATCAGAGGTCAAAATGAAGAAAAAGCTGGCTGAATGTGAAACTGCTCAAGAAGACGTTTCAAAAAATAGGAGAATTAGAGGACAGAGCACCTGGAAGGAATGGACTGCATTAATTTTATGAACGCACAAATAAGCAGCTGGACTGATATTCCACAGCTGGAGTTGTTAGTTGAAAGGGAACATTGTGTGTGCTCCAAACCTAGCTATAAGAAAGCAACCTATACCTTTAATAGTTAAGATGCAATCCTACCAGCAGACGGAGTTGATTCTGATAAAACTGTTGCAGAAGGACAAAATACTAAAAGTGGGGGACAGCAAAGTGTTTGTGAAGAATGATTTCTAATTGTACACAAGGCAGATGAGGAGTAATTTCATTCCACTGTTCAGAGAATGTCAAGATGCAGGTGTAAGATTCAAATTACTGTATCCAAATGTCTTTAAGGTATTCTTCCCTGGAGGGGCAAAATCATTTTTTGATGAAGTGCATGCTTAGGAGGAAATAAAGTTTGTCCAACAAAAAGTGAGTTGTGAAACAGAAGGAGATTCAGCTGCTTGTTCGTCTGGTAATAAATACCACAGAGAGACTGTAGCTGTGAAACTTTTTTTCCAGAAGTTCAATGGAAAATGTTGGAGAGAAGGAAGGAGCACGTGAGTTGAGAGTACGTTGGAACTGAAGCAGAGAGAGGATTTAGGTGATGGAGATGAAGAGTAATAAACTAGTAACATAACGTGGGATTACAATGCAATAATTATATTTGTGAAGTATGACAGAATAAGAAAAATCTGGAAATATTGGACTTTTCAAATTTTGTTGGATTTGTGGGGGACTCTAATGTATATGCCCAACTTCGTGTCACTAATGTTTGAAAAAAAATGCTGTGGGGAGGGGAAGAGGGGAGAAAGCTAGCTGTAAGTATTAAAAAAAATGTTTTCTCAATAGTACTGTATTTGTGGTGTATGGATTTATTTGCATGCTATTTTAAGTGTAATGGGGATTGTAAATTGGTGCTGCTGTTTTTCTTTTTTCTCTCTCTCTTCTTGTACAGTTTTGAGAAACATAGGCAATGTAATGTTAACAAAAAGCCTGGTTAAAAAGGCATGACAAAGTTAACTCATGGGAGCTTAGGAAGGTTTGCACTACAACTTCCAATGGGCGGAGCCTAAGCCATTTGACAAAATCAGATGATGTCCTGACATTTCAAACAAATGTTCTTATCTCTGGAACCATAGGGCCTATGAAAGAAGTATAAATGGCAAATTCTTCAGCACAAACTATTTTTATAGTGGTAGTTTACTTTTAGGTTCTAGATCTTGTTTCTTTAGGATCTAGATCTTAAACTGAATTTTATAAGTCACAGTAAACACAGTAACTATTATGTTTTTAATATTTTGTAAACAACTTACAATATCTCAGCAAGCACTCAAATTACACACATACTGTCAGCAGCATTTTATTCATCTTGCTGAGAGCTTTCATATGAGACTAAGGAGTTGTGTGTGTTGCTTGGTTTTTGAGATATATAGAAAAAAATGAAAATTCTATCTGTATAGGTTCATGGGTAGGTACTAGGCTATCAACCCAAGAGCCTATGTAAGCCTAGCCAACAAGGTTCCCTGGCTTATGCCACCCAAGAAAGTTATTTTCTTGTGCCCCTGTCAAGCAGAGCCAGAGAAGTGATCCCCGGAGTGTATTTCCTATTTCCTATCCACTCATCAAGATTTTTCTTGAAGAGTGTTAATGAGGAACTTTGCTTGACATAGATGGGTAGCTTGTTCCAGAGTATGGGAGGTCTCTGGGACAGGAATCTGTCCCTCCAGCTTGTCCTGTTTATTGTGGACAAGTCTTAGGTCCCTAGAGCGTGTAGCTTGGAGGGATTGGGATTTCTTTAGGTGTAGCATTTCCAACAGCTCTGGGTTTGACATAGCTTTATATGTTAGGCAGAGATCACCTTGGAGTAGGCGATATGCTACGGAGTAAAGCTGGAGTTTTTTGAGATGGTCAGTGTAGGGCATCTGTTTGAGGCCAGTAATCCACTTTGTGAGGTACTTCTGTGGCCTTTCCAGCTGCTGCAGATATCTTGTGAGGTACTTTCCAAAAGGGGCATTGTACTGTATAATGGGTCTGAGTGTTGAGTAGAGGGGAACAATGACCTCTCCCCCCCCCCCCCTGGATGAGAGCCCTTTTTTGATGAGATGTGCCACATAGAAGGATTTCCTGACTACTGTGGCAATGTGATTATCAAAGGAGAGACTACTGTCCACCTAGGTCCCAAGGTCTCATCACACATTCGGCGTTAAGTAGACTGCCACCTATGTGGTAGTTCATGAGTACAGAGCTTTTACCAAAGGGGATGACAGTGCACTTCTTGGCATTGAGCTTGAGGCAGTGGTTCTGACACCAGGCATCTATCTCAGTGAGGCCTTTCTGTAGGTTGTCCACATCATTTGGGGACTCTACTATGGCTCCTAGTTTGCAGTCATCTGTGAACGTCACTAGCCAAAGGCCTTTTGTGCTAGCCTGTACTTCAGAGAAGTAGCTACCAAACAGGAGAGGTCACAGGACTGAGCCCTGTGGTACACCGCTTGTCACTGGTTTGAAGTCAGATTTGGAGTCTGCAACTTTTACAGTGTGGGTTCTGTCAGTAAGCCAGTTGACAACCCATCTTGTGACTTGGGGATTTATACCTAGCTTAGTGAGTTTAGCTATAATTCCAGAATAGGGAGTAGTGTCGAAAGCCTTGGCAAGGTCAAGATAGGCTGTGTGAACCACCTTACCCTCCTCTATGGCTTTGGTGACTGCCTCAAAGAATTCGATCAGGTTCAGGAGGCATGATCTGCCTTTCACAAACCCGAACTGGGTGGGATCCAGAGTTTGGAGGTTACCAGTGTCTTTGTTTATAAGTTCCATGATGATACGTTCCATGGTCTTACAGACCAGGCTTGTCAGGCTAATAGGGCGATAGTTCCCGGGATCAGTGGGTGGCTCCCCCTTTGTGGAGTGGAATAAGTGTTGCTGTGCACCATTCACTGGGCACAAAGTCTGATGTGAGGCTATGATTGAACATGGTGCTTAGGTGGGGAGTCAGTTCGTTCTGAAGTTCATGTAAAACGCAGCCTGGGATGTTGTCCAGTCCCATGGATGCTGTGTTTTTGGCTTTAGAGAGTGCAGCTTGTAGTTGTGATTACAGGGACTCTGCATTCTTCCTGTATAGGTATGAGCCCTTTAGGGGGTGAGAGGGAGGTAAAGTGCTATCTGCCAGGATGTTGGCAATATCAGTTGGTTCTGTAATTTTCGTGCCATTCTGCTGTGACTCGGGTCTGGGTGTTGCCATTGAGATTGTTGACATGGCTATAGAATGCTTTGTGGTTGTCCTTAGAATCAGTGGCAATTTTGTTTTCGTAGCTAGCTTTGGAGGATCATATAAGGGATCTCAGCTTTTTACTGAGGCTGACCAGGGAGCTCCTCCTCTCATGGAATTTTACTCTCTTCCTTCTGTTGTAGTTTGTTTATGGCAGGGGACCATCAGATTGGCTTCCTTTTTTTTTGGAGGATAGTGTCTTGGTTCTGTTTGGGATAGCACGATCCATGCACCCATGTAAGTGCTTATAGAGTGCATTTGTGTAGGATTCAGCAGTCGTAACTGTATTGTCCATCTGCATGGGTGTCATGACGTTCGCCACTTCTGTCTTAAGCATGAAGTTGGCTTTGGAGAAATTTTTTATCATGGTTTCCTTAATGGGGGGTGGGGGCGGGATGTGCATATCTAGGGTGATTAGCTTATGGTCGGATCTGACCAACGAGGAGTTGACTTCAGGTGTGGAACACTGGTCACGCCTGTTGGTAATGACTAGGTCTAGGATATTGTTGCCCCTGGTGGGGGTGTGGATAAGTTGATCCAGGGCATTGGAATTTATGAATTCCAGAAAGCGTTGCGCAAAGGAGTTGGTACATGAGTATTGTCCAGTATATCAATAAAAGAGGAGTGGGAATCCTGAGGCATGGTGAGGAATCTGTAGCAAGCTAGAATTTGGATTGTGGTTTTGCCCAGAGTTAGTTCCACTTGGATAACCTCGGATGCATTATGCTGAGCAACTAGTCTGGAGGTGTGAATATTCTTAATGAATATGGACACACCTCCGCCTTTGGTGTTCTGGTCCAGGTTAGATGGCCGAAAAGTGTGGTATGAGTTATAGCGTGGTAATGCAGGGGTGCTCTCTGGAACCTTGAATCAGGTCTCGGTCACTGCACAGATATTGATGTTCTCCATTTTAAGGAGTGCCTCGAGGGAGTGCATTTTGATATTCAGACTTCTAGCATTGAGTAGCATTACCCTCAGGTTTTGCTTGCCTGTTCCTCTTACGGTGGTGAGTCTGTCATTTGAACCTTGCCTAAAAAGGCACTATAGGGGCAGCAAGAGCCTTAGCCAGTATCCGGAATCCCAGGGGTGACAGGTGCAGGCCATCTCTGGCAAAGCATTGTGGTCTGTCGACCATGTCGTCCCAGGCAGACAGATAATGGATCCCCTTAGAATGACACCAGAAGCTTAGCCAATTGTTGAAGTCAGTCATTTGTCCTTGTACTGCTGTATTATTCTGGGTGATGGCAGGTTGCTACTCAGGGCTCGGGTCATACCTGCCTGGGCTACAAGATCGGAGAGCTCTTCCATGTCTCTTTTTATGTAGTCCAGGGAGGTACATCCCAGGTCATTCGCACCAACATGGACAATGACAGAGTCATATTTGTATTTGTGGAGTGACCTGAGTGCATGGGTTATGTGGTGGCTCCTGGCACCCATCGGGCATCTGACAGGAACCTTCTCCTTATTTAGCCTGGTGAGTGGGACATTAGTGTGCCCAACTATAGAGTCACCTATGACTTGTGTTTGGTACGTTTTGCCTTATGGGCTGTGGTTGCATGGCACACTGAGTCTGTAGGCTGTGTCATTTGGGTTGTGTCAGGGGTGAAGGTTGCTTGCGTTTCTGCTTTGGAGGTCTGTGTTGCTTGAGCAGATTATTATTGAGAGCCTCCGCAAATGTTTTTTGTGTGTCTGTGTGTGGATTTTGGTGGTGTAGGTTTAGTGGGACTATGTGATGAGCGTGTTGTGGTGCAAGTGTTTATCTTCTCATCTTGACTGTCGAGTTCAGTCTTGGAGAGAGCTTTACCTCCAGTTTGGCTAGATAAATGCATCTCTCACAGGTTGTAGTGTAGGGTGGTAGGAGGTGAGGGTTGTCTTGTGTACATGAGGCAATTGCTGCATTGCCTCAAGATGCCCAGCTTCATCAGATAGACAGGAGGGAGCACTGGGAGCTGACCCTTGGACATGCCTGAATAAAAAACTGTTTTCCTCTAGAGAAGTGAGGAAAGTGAGTACAAGAGCTGTTTTTCTCTAAGCAAGTGAGGAAAGTAAGTACAAAAATGTTTTCCTCTAGGTAATGAGGAAGGTTGAGTGCTGTAGTAATTTGTAGCTTATTTAGTGCTTACAACAAGCGCTGAGCATGAATAAGCAAATTCAAGTGCTAAAACTAAGAATCTGTAATGTCATAAAACAAAAGTTTAATATATATCTACCTTATACAGAGATCATATATTAATGCAGTTGAGTTTGCCATTGTGTAAGCTTTAAGATGAAATCTTTTAAAACTTCATACTTAGCACGGTTTTGGAATTATTGATGAAAATATGAACAAAGAATATTTGAGGCCTAAAGACGTCAGTAGGAATTAACTGTAGATGCACCTGGAGGAGTTACTCGGATGTAATGAGTTAAAATTAGTATGCTTTTTCTCATTCTTGCATGGGGAAATGACTGGATTTAAGGACCTTAGATTGATTCATTTTGAGAGAGAGCAAGTAAATGAAAAAGAATATTGAGTATCATCAGACTTTTTTTCTAGCAAATGCATGTATACTTAGTAGCATTTCTTCTGTTGGTCTTAATGTTTCCATGGAGACAATCTGATAGAGAAACTGGAGACAGTCTGGTAGAAGGAGATTGGCTGAAGGGGGGGAGGGAGATAAATTGGCTTGGACATAATGTTCTTTGAATGCAATCAGGTTTTCACAGCTGGGAGGACATTTTTTTTTAGCATTTTTTTTAAAATGCAGTTGGAATACTAATATAAACAGGTGTTTTTGTTTTTTTCTTTTTCTCCCTTCTCTATTTTTCTTCAGGTTTAAGAAATGTAGGCACTGCAATGTAAAAAAAAATAAATAAAAAAGCAGGAAGGAGAGGGGGGATAGAGGAAATGTATGGTTGAGAGTATGACAAAAGAAAATCCCATGTTTGTATAGGGAAATAACTATGTTAAGACCCTATGAGCTATCCAGTAACAAGTTTATTGCAAAGCATGTAAACAAAAAAGAATATTGTAAGGATTTTTTTTCTGGTAAATGAGGCATCCTTAGCAGTTTTGTGTCTGGTTTGCATGTCACTAGAAGACAATTTGATAAAGAAAAATGGCTTGGAGAATATTTACTGAACGCATTCAAGTGTTTTCTCAGCTGGGAGAGCTGTAAAGATAGACAAAATCAAATAGCACTTACTAATAGCAGAGGCTGTACCATGCATCTTAGCATGACTAAACTTTCTTTTTGGTTAACGCTAGCCTGTCTGTATGGCTGTCAACTTAGAACTTTTGTTCTTATTAGGAAGCAAAAACTTCAACATTTGAAGATGCACATAGTTTTGTGTGCTATTAAGTTAATAGGTGTTATGGGGGTTACTGGTTCTGTTTGAGGGCTTTCAAAAAAACCAAAAGTTATGCCAGATGTGGCATAGGCTCAAATGGATATGACAAGAAACAGACCAACCTGCTGAACAGTATAGGCATGTAGCATAAAAGTTGGAAGTAGACATTTAACAAAAAGGCAATTATATGTATATAAAATGTGGTAATAATTTTTCTGTAATGTTTTTCAATCTGAATGGTCTTACAGATGAATGTAAAAAAGAATGAGTAGTGACCTATATTAAAATGTAGAGTGCAAATAGCTATGCTACAGGAGACACACCTGGAAAGAACTGAAAATATGAAATTTATAAAGAGAGGTTTTCGGGGTGGTTATTTGGTGGAATATCTGGAGCAAAGGAAAGGAGGAATATTTGTATTAATTGTAAGAGGATCTCCAATAGTGATAGAAAAGGAAAAAAAGATAATAATGGAAGATGTAAATCACTAAGGGGCTTCTGGCAATGGAGGAGGATTACACTGGCATGCATTTACATTCCACCTAAAACTGCTGTAATGGGGCCTAAGACAATTGTGGGAGACATAGTCAGCTTTCAGCTAGGAATATTACTTATAGGTGGAGATTTTAATTTAGTTTGCAACAGTGAAGATGTGTCTGGGGGGCTAGAAGGAAAAATATAACAAGGGAGGGTAGATTTTTGAAAAAAAATTATAAAAATGTTTGGCATGGAAGATGTGAATTCAGTACTAGGAGTTCGGATTGAATTTACATACTATACTCCAATAAACTTTTATAGGCTAGATAGAATTTATATCTCACAAGAACATGTGTATTTAATTGAAGGTCTTGAAACACACCCAATAACTTATTTCAGATAATGCGCCAATGATAACTAAAATAAAAATGAGACACTGGCGCTTTCCCTCCTATCGGTTGAAAAGAGAGGAATTTATATCTCACAAGAACATGTGTATTTAATTGAAGGTCTTGAAACATACCCAATAACTTATTTCAGATCATGCGCCAATGATAACTAAAATAAAAACGGAAGGTAATGAAAATAAAAATGAGACACTGGCGCTTTCCGTCCTATCGGTTGAAAAGAGAGGAATTTAAGGAATGGGTTTTGGAATTAATTTGGCATCTACTAGAGAAGATAGCAATTTCTTCTTAAAATATAGCTAGGGACTGGGAAAAAATTAAAGTGGAGTTTAAAAACTAGGGTGGAAATAAAGGAAAGGGAGACTGGGTTAATAATTAACAAGAATTCTTTAGAGGGACTGACGAATGTTAAAGTATTACAAAATAGGGAGACTCTCTCAGAACAAGAAAAGGAACAACTGCAGAATGCTAAACAGAAAATAAGGGATTCTCAATTAATATGCACAAGTTTAGAAATATTGTTAAGCAACTGTTTTTTGATAATTCTAGAACACAAAAACTTTTAGCACAATGACTCAGGCAACAGAAAGTAGAAGGGGCTGTCACCAAGATTAGGGAGCCAGTGACAAGGAAGATAACAAGAGATCCTGTAGAAGTATTAGAAATAGTTTGGAAATTTTGAGTTTTATATAAAGCAGAGAAATATGCAACTCGAGGAAAGGTACAAGAGGAAATGTCTATGTAAGAATTAAATATACTAAGGTTAGAGGTAGATGAGTATCAGTTACTAACAGTTAGCCATTTTTATCTCGTCTCTTCCTATCCTATGTATAACCAATCTACAGGAACGTCCCCAGGAGTAGATGGTATTCTTGTTCAAGTTTGGAAGCTAGGAGGGAAAAAACTGATAAGGATGTAGAAGGTTTTGTTTAACAGTATTTCTAAGAGGAGGAGGAGGAGAAGCACCAGGATCCTGGAAGAAAGTGGTAATGGTAATACCTAAAAAGGGTAAAGATCTATCTGATCCAGCTTCATAGAGGCCCATTTCAGTACTAAACCATGATTGTAAAGTGTTTGCTAAAAGAATAGCAAAACTGATACCAAAATTGATAGATGTGGATCAGTATGGTTTTGTGGAGGGGAGGCAAACATTTGACAATATTAACAGAACATTGATGATCCAGAGGGAAGCAGTGTGTAAGAAAATACCACTGTTATTGGTGGGTCTTGATGAAGAAAAAGCATTCAACAGAGTAGAGTGGGACTTCATGAGCAGGGCAATGGAAGCATTTGGTTTCGCTGATACAATTATAAGATTGATCAGGAGTATATATGAGGGATCGGAAGAGAAAATAAAAGTGGGTAAGGTCCTGTCTGATATTTAGAACCATTGGCAAAGAAAATAAGGAACTCAAACTCAAGGATATAATGGTATGGTATTCATGAAAAACTGGCTCTTTTGCAGATGATGATATTTTATACATGACAAAACCAGAAAGGGACATTACAGTGTTGTGGAACATTTTAAGACCATTTCAGATCTTGGAATACAAAATTTAATGAAGCTGAAACAAAGGCAATAGCAGTAAATTATGCACCCACACACAGATTGGTCCAACAATATCCATATTTATAGGGACATGATAAAATGAAGTGTTTAGGAGTGTAGATTAGAAATGACTCTGTTACGGCAGCTAAGGATGTGTGGGAAGAGACTAAACAGAAGATAATACAAAAATTGAGAAACTGGAAGCTTTGTTATATGGATATGAATACTAAGATACAAGCAATTAAAATGTTAGTCCTTTTAGTATTATACACAGGCTAGGCACATTTTTATCAACCAGAGGAGAAGCTGTGGATAGCAATTAAAATAGTTGAAGGATTTTATCTGGGAAGGGAAGACCAGGGTCAAGTGAGATAAGCTGATTCTCCCAATAGAAAAAGGCAGACTATGATTACCAAATTTGAGGGGGTAACACAGTTAAGGCTCTTATACATAGCACAAGCAGAAAACTATAATTCAAAGTGGAAAGGAATGATGATGATACAGGGGGAAGCTCAAGAAATAAGGAGAGGTTGGGATTTTGGATGCAGACTCTTAGGAGAACAATAAAAATTGTACAGAGTATTATATTCATAAAATAGCAGGGCATATTCTAAGAACTAAACCAGCATGAGAATGGAGAAAAGAGATTCTGCTGGGCTAAGGATACGGATAATTGGCAAGAGGAGGCTGGAATTTATTGGAGAAGACTAGCAAAGGAACAAAGGTATTGGAAGCAAGTAATTAGAAAGGGAAAAGTAATGGAATGGGAAGAGGACAATAATTTATTTGGACTGCAGGTTAGAGATTGCCTTTCCTATCAAGGATTGATATCGGAGTATAGGCAGAGAGAGAGAAATAGGTGGCCCTAAATGAAAGACCAGCACTGGTAGCTTTTTAATAGAATCTAGAACATAAGCTGCCATTAAAAAAGTAATAATTAGTAGAGCATCTAAAATATTGCATGATAATTATAAAAATCAATCATAGGAGCTTAGAAAAGATTGGGAATAGAGCTTGGATAAGCAATTCACAAAGAGACAATGGGGATATATGTATATCTCCCAAATATGCAACAAAGCCTTGAAGATTTAGGGTCTTTGCCTAGAAGTGTTTGCATAGGTATTTTTATACCTCAAGTAGACGCCAAAGAATTTTTCCTCAGGTAGATAGCAAATGTTGGTGGTGTGACGGACAAGAAAGAGGTGGCTAGGAACATATTTTAGGGATTCCTTGTGGACTGCTCTGTCTGACATGTTGGGTGAGTGGATTGGATTGACTGACTGGGGAGATGATTTTGTTTAGCTGTGATAGAGTCGGAATTGCCTAGACATACTAAAGCCTTGTTGAGTCTAATTATGGTGGCTGCCAAAAAAGCAATTACAAGACAAAGGAAATCAAAGTCTAGACCAACTTTACTAGAAGTAGTGAATATAGTAACATATAACTGTAAGATTGTTTGTCATACATGAGAATTTTTATAAAGACATTTATTGAAAAAATTTCAGCTCTAGCTTCACCCCCCCCCCCCCAAGTATTCTGAGATACAGTTACCTGCATCTACCAGTTCCAGTCTTCTACGAATGTATTTTCAAGGCACAATCTAATGCCAAGAACAGTACGTTTATGGGGACTGGATAACATACCAGGCTACGTACCAGTTGTTAAATGTGAGTTTTCAGACCCCCTACAGAGACTATTTAATATTGGCATTGAAACAGGAGTTGTGCCAGATGAATGGAGGATAACAGCAGCCATTCCCTTGCACAAAGGAGTGACTTCAGCTGACCTGGATAATTGTAGACCAATAAGCCTGACCAGTCTCTTCTATAATGCTATATAATTAATCATTATGGAATTTATAAAGAGGGTTATAGGTAGCCTTCAGGCTCTTAACCCAGCCAAGTATGGATTTGTCAAGTGCAGGTCCTGCCTACTTAACCTGGTCTATTTCCTTGAGTAAGTCACTGAGGGAGTGGATGAAGGCAGCTTGGTGCACACAACATCTCTGGATCTTGCAAAGGCATTCAACACCATGCCATATACAGGCATTCTAGATAAACTCTGTTAGCTAAATCCTTACCCCTGTGTAACTCACTGAATGGTAGGCTGTCTCAGGGAAGTCGGGCACTTGGGGAAACTACCTCATTGATAAAAGACCCCTAAAAGTAGGCACAATAGTCAGGATTTGGGAACTTGTATAGATAGCAACCTGACTTTCGACCAGCATGTGTCTGAGGTAGTTAAGAAAATCATTCTGTGTCACTCAATGTATAAGTAAGGGCATGACCTCTAGATCCAAGGAAGTAATCATGCCACTGTACTCAACTGTCATCTGACCCATCATTGAGTATAATACCCCATTCAGTATGTATCTGATCAGACTTCTGAGCTCTGGCTTAAGTCCCAGAGAACTGGACATTAATAAGTTATTATATAATGTGTGTGTATCGTATAACATATACCACATATATTTCCATTTAAGTGCAATATTTATTTATATTATCCCTATCAAATGCAATATTAGACAACTTAGGCAATGTGCAATTTGTAATGTGCCTCTTATTTAAATGGGGCAGTTATAACTTAGGAGTGGGTATACTTATTCTGTATTCAAGTACTGGAAATTTTTCTGCTGTTTTGTATGGGTACTGGGAGTAGGATTGTATATGGTAGTTTTGTTCATTCTTTTACTTGTATGTGTTGTTTGTTGTAATCTCAAGAAGGAGCTGATGCACGAAATTTCATTTAGGCTAGCCCTGCGGTCCTAAATGACAGTAAAATTTAAAACACGCACACTAGTCCACAAGGGACTTTGAAAAGCACTTAAAAAGAAAAATAATAAACCGGACCACCAAGGTAGATCGCTTCACTTTAATACAGGTGTACCAAATAACTAAGCACTTTCGCCAGAAACTAAGTCTGGCTTCTTCAGAGTCATCTCGTGCAACAAAACTCACAGTTTAAATGACAATTCATATTGCCAGCACCAATCAACTATAGTCAATTTCATGACATCATCCTGGTGTCGTAACCATGCAAACAAACACCAATACCAACACAGAAAAAATAATACAACTTCTTGTCATGTCACATAAACGCAATAAAATTGTATGTAAAAGACAGTAAAATAACATAGAGAATACAAGGCAGAAAAAAAAGTGTAAAATGTAATTCATTATAATGTTTACAATACCCTAAGCATGACTTAACCTTTAGATCTTGTTAGCTCTAAGTTTTAAAATGGGCATTAAGATAGTGCTATCATATAGCCCAGGTAAATTACAGGCGTTTAATCTCAGTTGACATTGCAATTCTTTTGCTTCTACCTCAGCATTAAAGTCCCCCCTTCCATGATTCCATATTCTATCTATCACGAAAAAAAAAAAAAATTACACAGATTTTACTGTGTAAATAAAGTGCATTGTGCTCATTTTTATTTTTAATACATCTCCGGTGCTCAGGGATTCTGTCACGCAGCCTGCGAATGGTTTTACCAGTGCACGTTGCCACATAAACAAGTTTAGTGCTATTACAATGACAATAAAGTTTACTTTGAATCTTTGAAGATACATGCAGTAACTGGAACTTCCTCAGAGGTTCCTCACAAAAAGAATACAAAAGTAAACACAATGTCCTATGCAGATGGCCTCAAAACCCCACCTGTATAATCTGATTCCTGCAGACTACTGAGAAGCCATTAATTTTTGCCTGGCATACAAGACATTTTTAGATCTCACTCTAATGGACCTTTTGCATATCTGCAAAATGCAGCACCAGATCTACGTAATCTAAGGATTTAAACTTTGCTTGAGTCTTTCATACCTTTCCCTCCAACATGTGTTATTTATCTCAGAGAATCCCCATTCTCTGGAATAGGCCACCCATCTATGTGAAGCAGAGCTTTCCCTAACCCTAGTCAAGTGCAACCTGTACCAGTGGATTGGAAATTGGAAATTCACCCCTTTGTTGACACCTGTGTCTCTGATGGATAGAGACAGACATTAACTAATATAACCTCTTAAAGTAACCACTAAGGCGCAATAACTTGTGGGATATATTTGCTTTGCATGCTAGGCGTGTAATGGCCCTAGTGGTCATTAGCCTCGTCTGTACCTCTGAACCTATGAAATAGAGTCCAGGAAATAAGGGTGGGTGACTCTACTTCCTTCAAAGACTTGTCACTAACAAAGAACCCCAGGGTTTAGTCCTTGGGCCACTCCTATTTGGCATTTAGTTTTCTAATGTCAAAGATGGGGTTGAAGCTTGGTTTGCAGATGACTGTAAATTTCATGCTGTTGCAAACTACCCAGCTGACACTAAGATCCTATGAGTGCCTGTTCCAAATAAATAGTTGCTGTAAAACCATGGGCCAAAACTTAATGCCAAGAAACGTGTAATAGTATTCGTTAGCAAGCATGACTCCCCTCATAATTATCACATTGGTGATAACAATATTTTTCTTGCAATGCAGAGGGTGTGCACTCTTATAATGTAGGAAATAGTTTCAAACTCTGACGATATAGTGATTTTTTTGGGCAGCAGGAAAAGAAAAATTTGAAGAATTTATGATTTACATAAATAAAACTACAATTTTTTTAAAGTTTACATATAAAATATCTGATGTAAGTTTGCAATATTTAAATATAGAGATAAATAAGGTGGAGAAGAAATTTGAAGCAAGAATATTTAGAGAATCCACCTTTTTGCAACTCATTCCTACATTATAAGAGTGCACACCCTCTGCATTGCAAGAAAAATATTAAGGGGCAATTTGTGAGAGGATGTCGTATGACTAGCTCTGATATAGACTTTAAAGTGGAATGTGATCTATTAGAGAAAATGGTTTTAGAAAGAGGCTACCCTTTAAATTTTATTAGAAATATTAGAGGGGAAGTAGAAAAAGGAAGTAGTAGCAAATTCAAACCTATTCAGAAATGCAAAGAACAATTTAATGGGGGCAGTGTAAATAAGGATAACACCAAAGAAGATTTTCAACAGGCTTTGATACTGGAATGTAATGCTTTAAATAATAATGTTAAAAGACTTTTTTTCAAAGGAATGGGAGAGATTCGTTTCCCTAACAGACTTGGAAAATATAAACAAGATTCCATATAAAGTGGTATATAAAAAAATCACAATGTATTAGAAATATCCTAGAAAATAAATATAAGGTCAATATTAACAAGAACAAAGTAGGCACATATAAATGTGGCCATTGTACACAATGTATGTACATTATGAGCACCGATAGATACTACCTAGAAAGTAGGAATAGATGGATTATCAGTACCAATTACCATAATTGTGAATCTAAAGGAATAATATATTTAGCCATCTGTTTGGTTTGTAAATCCTTCTATGTGGGAAAGACCGAAAGGATGTTAAAAAGAAGAATATACGAACATATTTATGATGTAAAAGTGGGGAAGGATACTAATGCCTTGTTTAAACATACCAAGGTATGCTTGACAGCTAGGTTTTCTTTCTTGATATTGGAACAAGTCAAAAACGATATTGGGGGGGGGGGCCCTTGGGAAGAAAAAATTTAATTTAGGGAGTTATGGTGGCAATTGACCCTTGAAGCAGGTAACCCCCCTGGTTTGAATGACTATGTTTCCATTTTACCATTATTAAAACTAAGGGCAGCCAAGCTTTGAAATGTATATGAAATTAATTAATAAAAACATCCACCAGATGGCAATGTAACCCTGTACTATATGGATGTTCCACACTAAGCAAGTTTACATTGTTAAAGCATTTTTTAAATTAATTATTTTGATTTATAATACACCACTTGTGATGTTTCATTATATTTTATAAACAGTAATTCATTATTGTGTATTTATAGGATTTAATAATATATATTTATTGATTTTAAAGGAAAGCATAAGAAAATGTATTTTAATGGTTTTTAATCAATTAGTATTGAAACTGCATTGGTAGTTGTAAAATGGAATTGTCATCTTATTGGTTCTGACTACATGAATTGAGTATAAATACTAGCAAGATGTGCATACACTGGTCATCTGATGAAATCTAATTTAACAAGACGAAAACCCATGTTTGATAGAAAGCGTTCATGTTACTATATTTTTGAGTGTTCGTGGCATGTGGAGTTATTAAAACTTTTGAAGTTTTACTGCCTGGGACTCCGCTCCGTGTTTTAGCACTTGCTCTTTGGATTTACTAGTTGGTTCAGTGCAGTTCCACTATTTTTTCGTTTTTTGACTAATAGTATCATCTGAAGAAGCACTCTGTGTAACTGTAAAAGCGCTTACGTTTGGATTCCGTTAAAGACATTTTACTTTTGTAACTGCTGACCATCATTTTATTCTGCTCTGTTTTATGCTTTTCGTATATGGTTATACAATGATTGTATCAATAATTAATGCACCATGCTTGGTGACTGCAGAGTATGACATACTGAAAGTTATGAATAAGTATTTACATTGCTCAAAAAAAATGAATGTCATATCAAACATTACATCATAAGCAACTGTATGCTATTACTGGGCTGAAGCTATTTCTTTAATCGTTGATAACAAAATTGTATCTGTTCGTCAACAGCTGAGGAGAAAAAAAAAGTCCAGAATATCTGATGGGTGTTGCTGATGCCAATCAAGTGTTATGGCTGTTTTTATCTTGCAACCCTCCACAGCTGAGTGGCAGTTCCATGATCCTGAATTGCAGGAGCCAGTCTGATCCCATTTTTGTGCCATGCCCCTGATCCACCTTCATCAGTTGAAGGGAGGGCTCCAGTTTAAACTGTAGCAATTTGTTTGCTATAAATGTAGCATGCAGTTGCCACTATGTCTACCATACAGCACTGAGGTGTTATTAAAAATTTTGTTTTTCTTTTAAACTCTAGCAAACTGATAAACTATCCAATGCTCAGTTGCTACAGTTGAGACCACACACAGAGCGCTACAGCAGTCAGGTTTGAATACAGATATAATACTGGCTTTTAAAAGCCAGCATTGCACTAAAGAGCAATGGGTTGGAATTAGATCAATGGACGATCACTCCCCTCCTAATACTTTTCTCCTGGGGCCATTGCCACCCATCCTAACGCAGCTTCTGTATATTATTTTAACACCTTTATTGAATTATCAGGTGTACACGAAAAGAAGTGCCAACGAGTCCACCAAGCCACACAGACCTTAACGCAAGTTTATTAAAAGTAATAAAAGAAGCGTTTTCGCCACTGCAGTAGAGTAGCTTCTTCAGAGGTACAGGAACCAAAAAAGCCACAAGCCCTTTGGTCCTTGTTTAAATACTTACAATCATTTACATATCAATTAAGAAGGCTTTATTTAAGCCATAATAGTGCGGGAAAAAAAAAATACATTTGTGTATTATAAGAAGAATGTCCCCTTTTTTATTTATTTATGCCAACAAAAAATAACAAAAAACCTTTAGGGGTTATTATATATTTTCTTGGCACATTCTTCTATTTATTTCTTTTTAACCAGGTCATAATTTTTGCCTTTGATTCTTGAAGGGGATTTTGATATGTTATGGCATTTTATATATAGTTTCTTTTTAAAATGTTTGATTACCTACGAGCAGGAAGTGATGTATCTGACTGATTTTCTTAATTGATATGTAAATGATTGTAAGTATTTAAACAAGGACCAAAGGGCTTGTGGCTTTTTTGGTTCCTGTACCTCTGAAGAAGCTACTCTACTGCAGTGGCGGAAACGCTTCTTTTATTACTTTTAATAAACTTGCGTTAAGGTCTGTGTGGCTTGGTGGACTCGTTGGCACTTCTTTTCGTGTGCTTCTGAAGTTTGTTTTGCTGTTCCTGTTGATTCGAATTATCAGGTGTGATGTAAGCAGATTTGCATTTGTATAAAAGTAATTTGAACAGTATTAACAAGTTCACTGTTATAAACATTGTATTTCACATATATTTGCTAAGTATTGTATAACCTAAGCAACATTACATAAATTATTCAGTTCCTGACTTTTTTTTTTTTTTTTTTTTAACAAGAAACATCTTTAGTAAACCATCACTTACGACATAGCTAATCATACATTTGTGTTGGTATAGTTTGTCTTCATTTATACAATCCAGTTGCAGGCATTTTACATCACAAATCATACTGACACACAGTTGCAAACATTATACATCACTTATAACCTACCCAATCATTTTCAGTCAAACATTACTAACTCCTGCCTTCTTTTAAACCTCATTCCTCCCCTGTATGTATTGTTCCCACAATTTCCATTTTTTTCCTGTGTAGTTTGCTCCTGTCTTTTTTCTAAAACTCTCAGTTCCAGTTTTTTTTATCTCTGTTACTATAGTCACTACTTCTAGTATAGTTTGTTTAGATTTTCATTTCCATTTAGTAGTAATTGCTTTTTTGGCAGCCACCATAATTAGACACAAGGCCTTACCATGTCTAAGCAATTTAATTCTGTATCATAGCTCAGAAAAATTATCTCTGTCATCGCACCAATCTGCCCACACAGCACCCCCCCCCCCCCAGAGAATCCTTAAAGTGCGCCAACTCACCATACGCTTAGAAAATATGTTCCCATTTACCTCTTTCTTCTTCATCACCCCTTCAACATTTGCTGTCTACTTGAGGAAGAATTCCCTGGAGTCTACTTGGGGTATAAAAATACCTATGTAAACATTTCCAAGCAAAAATCCTAAATATTCTAGATTTTGTTGCGTATTTGGGAGACGTACATACATCCTCCCATTGTTACTTTGTAAATTGCTTATCTGGTCTCTCTCCCCAATCCTTTCTAACCTCCTCTGATTAATTCTTGTAGTTACCATGCAATATTTTATATGCTCTAATTATTCCTTTTTAATGTCAGCTTCTGTTCAAGATGCTACTAAAAACTCAACCAGTGCTTGCCTTTCGTTTAGGACCCCCCCCCCCCTTTGCCTATACTCTGATAGCCGTCCTTGATAGGGAAGGCAATCTCTAACCTGCAGTCCAAATAAATTCTTGGTGTCTTCCCATTCTATGTCTTTCTCTAGCTAGTCATTTGCTCCCAATACCTTGGTTCCGTTGCCATTTTTCTCCAATAAATTGTGTGACCCTATTGACTATATCCCTAACTGCAGTCCTCCCTGTCTGCAGAATCTCCTTTCTCAATTCCCGTGTGGGCATAATTCTGAGGATACTTTATACAATTTTATTGATATAATACCAATACCCTGTATCACTACTCTCCTTAAAGGCCTGCATCCAAAATTCCAGTCTCTCCTTGTTTCTTGAGCCCCCCCCCCCCCCCCCAATGTCATCATTATCCCTTTCCACTTTTGGGTAATCACAATCCACCCTGTTCTACTGTAAGAATCTGGTTATCCCACTTGACTCTTGGCATCTTCCCATCCCAGGTAAAGTCCTTCAGCCGATTATTAATTGCTATTCACAACTTCTGTTGTGGTTGATAAAAAATATGCCTGACCTGTGTACAAGATTAATGTGACTAAAAACATTTAACTGCTTGTATCTTGCTATCCATATCCATTTAAGAAAGCTTCCATTGTCTCATTTCGTAGGTGTTTACTGGGCTAATGACCAAAAGGGCCTTTTTAAGCCTAGACATGCATCCTGAATATCTGACAAGTTCTGATACCCTTGATAAGTGTAAGCAGGGGTTTGGGAGATGAACCATTTACAGGTTGCCTGTGTCCATTAGAGACGTTGGTGCCAAACCAGGATGAATTTCCTGTTCCAGTTGTCCAAGTTGCACTTGAACTGGGTTAGAGAGGATCTCTGGTTCACATGGATGGGGAGCCTGTTTTGTAGATGGGATAGTCTCTGGGATACATACTTGTCTCTCCAGCAGGTCCTGTTTGTATCACAGGCAAGGTTTATGTCTTTAGAATGGGTAATTCTGGTGCTGTTTGTTTTGTGGATATGCAGGAGGCCCATCAGAGTGGAGTCAGACAATGCCTTGTGTGCCAGGCATAGATCTTCCCTCAAAAGCCTGTAGGAGACAGAATACAGGAATAGGGTGAGACAGTGTGCACAGGACATTTTACTTATGCCCTGTATTCTTTCAGTGAGGAACCTCTATGGACGTTCCAGTTGTTGGATATTTCTGGTTAGGTAGATACCAGAGGGGTCATTGTACTCAGTAATTGGGTCTGACGAATGCCAAATACAATAGAATAATGACTTCCTTGGACTTAGAAGCCATAGCTTTGTTTATAAGTTGCGCAACAGAGCATGATTTTTTGACTACTATAGACATGTGGTGGTCAAAGGCTAGATTACTATCTGTGTATGTACCCAAGTCCCTGACTACTGAGTCATCTCTTAAGGGGTGTGCTGTCGGTATGATAGTTACCAGGGGTGGACGACTTCCCGAAAGATACTGTTTGCATTTCTTGGAATTTAGTTTTAGTCCATGGCTTTTTGACACCAGTTTGTCTGTGTCAGCCCCTCCTGGAGAACATTTGTGTCCATGTGAGATTCAGTGACAGCTCCTAATTTGCAATCGTAGCCAATTATAGCCAAATTATGGAACTCACTCCCACCCACAGTTACCTCCGTACCATCATGCACCAACTTCAAAACTTTATTAAAAGCGCACCTAAAAACATGCTGGCTATGCCCTTGCAACTCCCACTCTAATATCATCCACCCCATCCAACTACTACCTTTCTCTCACCTCCACTAACTACCTTGATGATAGCAAGCTCAGATGCTCATAAGCCTAGTACTTATACAGCAGGAACATCTCATTGTTACATTTGTTAATGCCTGTTATGTACTTCACAGATAAAGATTCTAGTTGTCTACTGATGTACTATATTCTTCATCTGTAAATATGTTGTAAGTAATTTCTATGTTAAATTGTTAATCGCTATGTAATCCAATGTAACTACTGTCTGTTTATTTTACTGTGGAGTTTTTCTCCCCGGGCCTCCGCTGAAAATGGACCCACGTCCAGTCGGACACTCCCGGTCAACAAATTTAAATAAATAAATTAAATAAATAAAATAAAGAATCTGCAGATTTAGTCAGCTAGAGACCACTGGCATAGGCCTTGACTTCAGAGAAGAAAATGCCAAAAAGGAGCGGTCAAAGGACTGATCCCTGAGGAACTTCACTTGTAAGTGGCCTGTTCGCAGAGGTGGACTCCCCATTTCTAACCTTTGTTTAGTCTCTTCCCATATATCTTTTGCTGCCACACCAGAATCATTTTTAATCCATACTCCTAAATACTTCATTTGTTCATGTCCCCATAAATATGGATATTGCTGAACCAATTCATGTGTGGGTCTATCATTTACCTCTGTTGCCTTTGTTTTTAACTTCATTCATTTTGTATCCTGAAAAAATTTGAAGCTGTCTCAAAATGTTCTACAACACTGTAATGTCTCTTTCTGGTTTTGTCAGGTATAAAATAATATCACCTGCAAATAAAGCCAACTTTTCTTGACTACCATGCCAATTATATCCTTGATTTTCTGAGTTCCTTATTTTCTTTGCCAGTGATTTTAAATGTAATGCAAATAAGAAAGGGGAAGGAGGACACCCCTACTTGATTCCTCTTTTCAAGCAAACATTATCCACAGAGACACCACCCACTTTAATTTTGCCTCCGATCCCTCATGTATTCTAATCAACCTTAAATTTTTTTCAGGAAATGTAAATACTTATATTGCCCTGCTCATAAAGTCCCAGTTTACTCATTCAGATGTTTTCTCTGCATCCAGACCCACCAACAGTAATGGTATTTTCTTATATTCTCCTTCCCTGTGGAGCATCAGTGTCCGGTTAATGTCAAATGTTTGCATCCCCTCCACAAAACCACATTGATCCAGATCTATCAATTTTGGCATTACTTTTGCCGTTCTTTTAGTCATTATAGACATGAGCACTATATAATCATGATTTAGTACTGAAGTGGGCCTGTTGGAAGCTGGCTGTGATGGATCTTTACCATCTTTAGGTAATACATACCACTGCTTTCTTCCAGGATGATGGTACTTCTCTTAAAATACTGTTAAACAAAACCTTCCAGATCTTTATCAGTTTTTCCTTCCTAACTTCCATACTTCCACAGGAATACCATCTATTCATGTGGACTTCACTGTAGATTGGTTATACATCACGATTTTTATCTCATCTCCTCTTTATCCTAGCCATTAGTTATTGAGCCTCATATACCTCTAATCTTGGTATATTCAATTCTTCCAAAAACATTTCCATTTGTATCCTTCTTTTTTCATCTCTGCTTTACATAGACTTTCATAGAATTTCCTAAATATTTCTAATATCTGTAGAGAATCTGTTGTTACCATCCTTGTTAAATGCTCCCTAAGCTTGGCGGCAGCCCTTTCTGTTGTCTGAGTCTAACACAAAAGTGTTTGTGCTCTATTGTTATCAAAAAACAGTTGCTTAACAGCAATCTTTCTAAACTCCTGTATGTTATTGAGGTAATCCCATATATCCTACTTGGCATTCTGCAGTTGATCTGTGAGATTCCCTATACTGCAATATTTTTAACATTTGTTAGCCCCTCTAAATAATTCTTGTTGCTTCTTAACCATATTTCTCCCACTCCACCTTAGTTTTATCCCACTCCCTAGCTATCTTTTCAGAAGTAATTTATATCCTCCCAAAGAGCTCCTGAGTAATCTTCACTACCCATTCCTTACATTCCTGTCTTTTCAGCAGATAGGTAGGAAAGCTCCAGTGTCTCATTTTTATTTCATTACCCTGCGTTTTTATTTTAGTTATTATTGGAGCATGATCTGAAATAGATATTGGGTGCATATCAAGACCTTCAATTAAATGCACATGTTCCTATGAAATGTAAATTCTGTCCAGCCTAGCCCAATTTTTATGTCTTGGGGAGTAGTATGTAAATTCACTCTGAACTCCTGTTACTGAATTCACATCTTCCATGCCAAATATTTTCATAAATTTATTCAAAAATCTACCCTCCTTTGTTTTTACTGTCCATTCTGGGCCCCCCAGACACATCTTCACTGCTACAAGTCACATTCCAGTCCCTAACTATTCCTTGCTGAAAACTGATTATTTCTCCCAGAATTTTCTTAAGCTCCATTATAGCAGTTTTAGGTGGAATATAAATGAATGCCAGTGCAATCCTCCTCCCTTGCCAGTAGCCCCTTAGCAGTACAAATCTGCCATTATTATTTTTTTAATCGTCTTCTATCACTATTGGTTTATTATTCCCACCTTTTATGTAGAACACCTTTTTGTTAAATATGTAATTCTAGCTTTTGTGTTATATGCATACACTGTTTGGGAGGTTGAATTTTTATGTAGTTGTTTCTTGTCGCATCCATTTGAGCCTATGTCACATCTTACAAATCTTTATTGAAAGACCTCCAAAAGAAAATGCCCACTACCCCCAAAAAACCTGTTCCTTTAGTACTAACGCACACAACTATGTACATCTTCAGATTTTTAAGTTTTACCCTCTTAATAGTAACAAATGTTCCACATTGACAAACACACTCAGAGACTTGACCTAAAAGAAAGGTTATCTATGCTATGATGCTTGCTACAGCCTGTGCTTCTACTAAGTACTAACTGGTTTTGTCTCATCTTTATAGCTCTCCCAGCTGGGAAAACCGCTGAATGCTTTCAGAGAACATTATCTCCTAACCAGTTTCTCTCTTGTTTTTCCCAGCCAGTCACTCATTACCAGGCTGTAACCTTTATCAGATTGTCTACATGGAGACAGGAGAACCAGACAGCCAGTTTTTCATTATCATGATGTTTTCATGGAGACATGAGGGCCAGATACAGACTTGCTACTAAGCATACATTCACTTGCTAGAAAAAAAGCCTCGTAATATTCAGTATTCTTTTTCATTTACTTGCGTTTTCTTACAACTTGTTACTAAATTAATCCACAGACCTTAATCCAGTCATTCCCCAATGCAAGAATGAGAAAAAGCACATTTAATTTTTCTTTTGTCAGGCTCTTTTAACCAGGCTTTTTTTTATATTGAAGTGACTACATTTCTTGTAACTGAACAAGAATAAGGTTAGAAGGGAGAAAGAAAGGAAGAACAGCAACACCTATTTATAGTCTCCATTACACTTAAAAAAATAAATAAATAACTGAGAAAACCTTACTTTATAGCATGCAAAGAAAGCCATTCACCACAAAAACAGTACTATTAAGAGTTAAGTTTCTCATATCTGTTTCTCTCCTCACAGCATTTTTCTAAACATTAATGACAGGAAGTAGTGCATATACTTTAGAGTCCCCCACAAGTCCAACAAATTCTGAAAAAGTCCAGTATTTCCAGATTTTCTTGTTCTGTCATATTTCAGAAATATAATTATTGAATTGTAATCTCACATTAAGTTACTGGTTTTATTACTGTTCATCTCCATCTACCAGATCCTCTCTCTCCTTCATTTCCAACGTACTTCTTAATTCTTCTACAGAACTCTTGTGCTCCCTTCCTTCTCTCCAACATTTTCCATTGAAACAGTGGAAAAGGTTTCACAGGTATATTCTCTCTGTGGTCTTTATTACCAGAAGAACAAGAAGCAGAATCTCCTTTTGTTTCACAGCTCACTTTTTGTTGAATAAACTTGTGTTTCTTCCTTGGCATGTATTTCATCAAAAAATTATTTTGTCCTTCCAGGGAAGAATACCAATATAACAATTTGAATCTCTTTTGCGCGGTTTTGTGCATAGCACAACAGCGGCCAGCGCCGCCTAATTGGGTTTAAACTATTCCTGGCTCCACAAAGTCTGCTCTTCACTTTTTCCCTTAGAACTGCTCTATCTCTCAATTTAAACACCATATTCTCATTCCAAGGCCCTTCACTGGTCCAATTAAGTAATCCTACAAGTTAGCACTATTAAACCATAAGCACTTACTCTTATACTCTCTATGATTACCCTGTCCCCTATTGGTCCGTCTTAAATTCAGTTTCCCTATATTACTCTAGCATGTCCAAAGGTCAGTCAGTGGTTTCCTCTCCAGTCCAGCTGGTGAATCTGGGAATTTTGAGGCAATGTTACAACTGTCTCATGTACACGGACAACCCTCTCCTCCTCCAAACAGGTTCAAATATATGTGAGAGATGCAACTATTTAGCCAAACTGGAGGCTGAGCTCTCTCGTCTCAAAACTGGTGTAACCAGTCAGGAGGAGAAGGTAACCTCACACAACACAATTCCAGTATCACATAGTCCCACCACATCAGCGAACCAAACACATAAATACACAAAAACTTACTCGGAGGCTCTAAATAAAAATCTACCTAAGCAACAGAGACCTCCAAAGCAGACATCCAAGCAAACGCTACCTCAAAACAAAACACGCACAACACATAGCCCACAAAGTCAGTGTGCCAAGCAGCCACAGCCCTTAAGGCTGAATAACACACCTGATACTCTTGTAATAGGTGACTCTATTGTCAGACACACTGATGTCCCGCTTACCAGGCTGAATAAAGAGAAGGTCACTGTGAGCTGCCTGTCGGGTGCTAGGATCCGCCACATAACGCAAGCACTCGGGTCACTCCAAAGCAAATACGACTCAGTCATTGTACATGCTGGTGTGAATGACCTGAGACATACCTCCCTGGACTACATGAAAAGAGACATAGAGGAGCTCTCTGATCATGTAGCCCAGGCTGGTATGACCCTGGCCTTGAGCAGCATCTTACCCTCACCTAGAATTATGCCACAGTACAAAGACAAAATGATCGATTTTAACAATTGGCTAAAATTTTGGTGTCATTCAAAGGGGATCAGCCTGGGATGACCTGCTCGACAAGCCACATTGCTTCGCTAGGGACGGCTTGCACCTGTCACCACTGGGCTTTCGGATACTGGCAAAGGCTCTTGCCACCCCATAGTGCCTTTTTTAGGCAAGGCTCAAAAGTCAAACCCACCCCCATAGACAGCACAAAGAACAAGAAACTAAGGGTAATGCTGCTAAACGCCAGAAGTCTTAACCTCATGATGCATGCACTCAAAGCTCTCCTCAGTATGGAGAACATTGATATCTGTGCAGTGACAGAAACCTGGTTCAAGGCTCCAGAGAGCACCCCAGCACTACCAGGCTATACCTCATATCATGCTTTTCGGCCCCAAAACCCGGACCGAACCACAAAAGGAGGGGGAGTTTCCATATTTATCGAGGATATCCACACCTCCAGGTTAGTGGCATTGCACAAAGTATCGGAGACCATCCATGTGCAACTAACAGTGGGCAAGACTGCTTTTCAGTTTATAGCATCCTACAGACCACCCTCTCAAAGTCAGGAATCCCACTCTGCTTTCCTGAAAACATTGGAGAACATGAAGATCTCTCCAAACACTATTATATTGGGTGACTTCAACTACCCAAACATTGACTGGGAGCACTACTCAAGCCCCAGCACCTTAACCCAAAGGTTCCTGGAAATTATAAACTCAAATGCTATGGAACAACTAGTCACCACTCCCACAAGAGGGGACAACATACTAGACCTGATCATTACCAACATGGGGACTCTATGCTCCACACCAGAAGTATATCGCTCATTGGTAAGATCAGACCATAAATTAATTTCACTGGATGTCCACATTCCGACCCCACCCCCAGCCCAGAAAACCAAAGTGAAAAACTTCTCAAAAGCGAACTTCTCACTTCTCAAAACTGAAGTGGAATCCTTCAAGGCCCCAGGGCCAGTGGAAACTATGGCCCAAACTGCAGAATCCTATATAAACGCATTCTACGGACATCTCCAGGAATGCATGGATCATGCTGTCCCAAACAAAACCAAGACCCAATCATCCAAAGGCAGGCGTCCAGTCTGGTGGACCCCTGCCATAAATAAACTGTACAAAAGAAGGAGGAAGCTACTACATGATGGAGCAAAATCCCTAATAGGGAAGGCATCTCTCATCAGTACTAGCAAAAAATTACGATCCCTCATAAAATCCTCCAAGGCCAGCTTCGAGAGAAAAATTGCACAGGACACCAAAGACAATCATAAGGCTTTTTTCAGTTATGTTAGAAACCTGGGATGCAACTCCCAGACTTGTTCTGAGTTGATTCTAAATGACAAAAAATACACTGAACCCACAGACATCGCCAATATCCTGGCAGACAGGTTCAGTGCAAACTTCTCCACCCCCCCCTAAAGAGCAAGTATCTATCCCAGCAGATGGCTGCCTCCCAAACATCTCTGATGCTCAGGTGAAGGCTGCCCTCTCCAAAGCAAAAAACACTGCTTCCATGGGACCAGATGGCGTCCCAGGTTGCCCTACATGAACTCCAAGAGGAACTAATCCCGCAAATAAAACAGCTATACAATCTCAGCCTCACTACAGGATATGTGCCCACAGAATGGCGTACAGCAACAGTGGTTCCACTCCACAAAGGTGGAGCCTCTACGGACCCTGGAAACTATCGCCCCATAAGCCTGACTAGCTTAGTCTGCAAGGCTATGGAGAGGATCATCATGGAGCTCATAAACAAAGACATTGGGGACCTACAGACACTAGATCCTACCCAGTTCGGCTTTGTCAAGGGCAGATCCTGCCTTTTGAACCTGGTTGACTTCTTCAAAACAGTCACCAAAGCCATAGATGAAGGGAAGGTAGTCCACACAGCCTATCTGGACCTTGCAAAGGCATTTGACACAATACCCCACTCGGGCATCATAGATAAGCTATCCAGCTTAAATATAAACCCCTATGTCACAAGATGGGTCGCAAACTGGCTCAAAGACAGAACCCACAGAGTGAGAGTTGCTGGAGCCATGTCAGACTCGAAACCAGTCACAAGTGGCGTCCCACAGAGTTCTGTCCTGAGACCACTCTTGTTCGGTATATACTTTTCCGAAGTACAGGCAAACGTGGGAGGACTATGGCTCACCAAGTTCGCAGATGACTGCAAACTGGGCGCCATAATCAACTCTCCAGCTGACACAAACATCCTTCAAAAAGGTCTCACAGAGACAGATAACTGGTGCCAGCGTCATGGTTTAAAGCTAAATGCCAAAAAATATATAGTCATACCCTTTGGCAAAAACAATGTGCCCACAAATTACCACATAGGCGGAAACCCATTAAGTACAGAGAAAGTTATTAGGGACCTGGGGACCCAAGTTGATGGCAATCTCTCCTTTGAAAACCACATTGCCAAAGTGGTTAGAAAGACCTTCTACATAGCCCACCTCATCACGAAGGGTTTCACATCTAGATCAAGAGAGGTAATCGTGCCCCTTTATTCATCCCTAATCAGGCCCACCATAGAATACAATGCCCCTTTTGGGATGTACTTTACCCGACACCTGCAGCAATTAGAAAGACCCCAAAAGTATCTCACCAAGAGGATCAAGGGTCTCAAACAGATGCCATATGCTGCTCGATTAAAAAAAACTCCAGCTCTACTCAGTTGCATACCACCTACTTCGAGGCGATCTATGCCTGACATACAAAGCTATGTCAAATCCAGAATTAATGGACATGCTCCACCTCAGTAAATCTAAATCCCTTAGATCCACACGCTCGAGGGACTTGAACCTCAGCACAGAAATAAATAGAACTTGCTGGAGGGACAGGTTCATAACCCAGAGCTCCCTTCACTCTGGAATAGAATTCCAGTTCATGTGAGGCAGAGCACCTCACTGAATCTCTTCAAGAAGAATCTCGATAGGTGGATGGGGGATCATAGGTTTGTCCCAGGGATTACTCCCGTGTCACTATTAGACAGAGGCACAGTAAACTAAACCTTAAAAAGGGCACAGTATACTCAAATCAAGGGGTGGCGTAAGCCATACAGAATCGGGCTAGGCTTATAATTGCCTCCGGGCAGATAGCCTAGTATGAACCTATGAACACCTGTCTCAACATTCCCTGAATAGTGGAATGAATGTACTCATCTTCTGTTTGGTATACAATGAGTGATCATTCTCCACAAACACTTTGCTGTCTCCCACTTCTAGTATTTTGTCTTTCTGCCACAGTTTTCAGAATCCGCTCTTAAAGTCTAGGTTTTTTTCTCATGGCCAGGTTTAGAGCATACACACGATATGCCCTTTCAACTAAGAACTCCTTTTGTGCAATACCAGTCCAGTTGCTTATTTGTGCTTTCATAAAGTTAATGCAGTCTGTTCCTTCCTGCCCCTCCTGGAGAACAATTGTGTCCATGTAGGATTCAGTGACTGCTGCTAATTTGCAATCATCTGCAAATTTAGTCAGCCAGAGACCATTGACATTGACCTTGACTTCAGAGAAAGAAATATCAAAAAGGAGGGGTCCAAGGACCAATCCCTGATAGACACCACTTGTGACTAGCCTCTTTGTAGAGATGGACTTCCCAATTCTAACCTCCTGCATCCTGTCTATGAGCCGTTTGCCTATCCACTGGGTAACATATGGGTTTATACCCAACCTCTTGTGTTTGTCAACAAAGCCCAAGTTGGGGTATTGTGTCAAATGCCTTGGCCAGGTCACGGTAGGCAGTGAGAACCATTTTTCCCTCATCCATTGCTTTGGTGACCTTCTCAAAGAAGTCCACCAGATTGAGTAGGCATGACCTGCCCTTGACGAAACCAAACTGGGTTGGGTCCCGTGTCTGGAAGTGTACTATATCACTGTTGATCATTTCCATGATAATTCTTTCCATGGCTTTACATACAAGACTAGTGAGACTTATGGGTCTCTAGTTTCCAGGGTCTGTAGATGGCCCACCTTTGTGCAGAGGGATGACTGTTGCTGTTCTCCATCCATGAGGCACAAAGCCTGTTTGGAGGCTACAATTAAATAGCAATTCCAGAGAGCCTGATTGGTCATGTTTCATGCTATTTAGAAGACATCCTGAGATATTGTCTGGGTCCATTGATGCAGTGTTCTTGGCCTTAGAGAGAGCATTAAGGATCTTTTCCCTAGTGATAACGGGGGGAGTTATATTTGATGGTATTTCCTGCAGAAAGGTTGAGGGGGGAGGGTTTAAGCTGGAGCTGAATGTTTGGGGGGGGTTTAAGCTGGAGCTGAATTTATCGGCTAGTAGGTTTGCTACATCTTTTGGCTTGGTATAGGTGGCTCCATTTACAATGAGCTCTTAACACAATTGTGTATTGCCTTTGAAGTTGTGGAAATAGATAAAGAATGCCTACTGGTTGTCCTTGGCCTGGGAGGCCAAATTTACCTCAAATTTGGCTTTGATAGATTTGTCCTCTGTGTTTGTTTAATTTGATGAGTGCTTTTATCCTGCTGGGTGCTGCGCCTCCTAATTTTTGCCACGATTTTCTTCCTTCTGTTATACAGTCTATTAATTTTATGATTTCACCAGTGTGGCTTGTTTTTCATTAGATCTGTACTTCCTGGTGAGTACAACTGCATCTATGCAGTTATTAACATACTTGTACAGGGTTTCTTTAAACAGTTCTGTATAGGTAGCATTGTTCTCAGGGTTTATGGGGGCTTGACATTTTACCAGGTTATCACTTAATAGGAGGAAATTAGCCTTACAGGAGTTTGTGAATATTCCAGGTTTAGGTGGGGGTCCAGGTTTTATTTTTACTTCAAAGGAGACCATTTTGTGGTCTATTCTTACCAGGAAAAGCATTACAGTAGGGGTTGTGCAGCACGCTCCCATATTAGTGAGGACCAGATCCAGTATGGTTGCACCCCTTATTGATTGTATTGACAGTCTGGTCTAGGGAATTTGTGTTTACAAAATCCAGGAATCTCTGTGCATGTACATTTGGTGTTGTATAGGATTCTGAGTTAATAGTGGGATAATTAAAGTCGCTCATGAATATGGAGATATCCTAGTCTCCCTCATGGGTTATATATAGTGATTCGACTCTAATGGCCGGTGTTTAGTGACACTCTTCCTTTGTGATTTACCAGAAAAATCTAAAATATTTTGGGGGAGAGGGCAAAAATATGACATAAAATCATGGGAGGTGTTATACAAAATCAGAGACTGTTGAAAGGTATTTTAAGTAGTGTATCTTCCCGTGTTCAGTCAGACCAGTCATGACTTTTCTGCTGCTCACGCTGTTGTAGGAACTGAGTTAGCTTGTTTATACACTTTAAGAAAATAAATTCCAAAAGAATGCCAGCATTTAATTTGAACCCAATATGGCATGCATTAAAGAAATTGAGAGACCCATAAGTGTCGTGCAAAGCAGAAAATAATGTAGTTGTCTTTTGCTTATATGTGATAATATAGAAATCATTTTGTGGGGAGATAAATACACTGTGAGATGAGGGAAAGTTGTATTTACAGCATCATTTTTCTTTCAGTTCATAGACTGTTAACATTTGCTTTCTTATCCATGACCAAAAATAAACTCTGACATTAAAATCTTGGTGATCTATTTTTGCCTTCCCACCCTTCGCCTGACTTTTGGCATCTGGCACCTTATGATCACCACCTGTTGCCATATTCTTAGTCTGTGGAAGTGCTCAGAGTACCTTCTGAAGATTAGAAGTTCAGCCATTTTTGATGCAACATAGTTTGCCTTGGTTTTATATAGTCAAAAACTACAGTTGCTTAAGTCATGCTTGCCGTAATACTAGATGTTTGAATGATCATTGCTGCAGTAGCCTTAGCTATATGGATTACTTCCGGCTAGGGATATTAACTGCCAAACAGCTTCCGTAGTCTCAGGGTACCTTCCACATGCCCAAACTGTCAAGCAGCTTGAGCTGACTAAAAGACAAGTTTAGGTGTGAAGCCCTTAAGATCTTTTCTGCCAATAGAAGGAGGGAGACTGATTCCTGAAAGGGCAGTGCAAGTAATAAAAAATAAATAAATATGTCTACATCCTGACATAAAAAAAGCACCAAAAAACAAGGGGGATGGAGGGAGGGAGCAGCTACTGCAGCAGTGATCATTCGGACATCTACTGTTTAAGTTCATCCTACACAACTGTATTACCTTCTTAATACTGATCACTGCTGCATTAGTATTAGCTATATGGGTAGATTGCCATAGCTAAATATAAGTGGAAGGTGGAATGAGAAGGGTCCAGGAGGCCCTGGAGAATGGCCCTAGCAAAGCTTGATCTAGACTTGGGGAAGGAATCAAGCTTAAAGTGCTTTGTAAAAGTATGTACAGAGAACCACCAAGTAGCAACTTCTAGTATACTTCTAAAATACAACCCTTAGTAGCAACTTCTAGTATACTTCTAAAAGCCAACGCTTTCCAAAAAGCCATCGATGGAGTCAAGGCCTGGGTATAGATTTGTTATGGTAAGTATAACAAAAGTTAATAACCTTAGACTACCATTTGGAAATAGTCTGTCTTGACACAGACTCTTCTTACTTTCACAAGAAATGAGCAATTGAGCTGAACAGTTTAGTGTTGACAACACAGTACTAGAGTTGTCTGTGGATATCCAAGGTATGGAGTATCCTTTCTCCCTCATTTTTCGGTTCAGGAAAGAAAACTGCGAAATAAATAGAATGTCTTAAAGTAAACTGCAGTACCACTTTAGGCGTAAAGGATTAGTTCTGAATGAAACCATGTCCCTGTGGAAAATGAGAAAGGGTTGATTCACCGTAAGAGCTTGCAACTCAGATACCCTTCTTGCAAAGGTTGCAAAGATCAGAGCAATCCATAACACTGTTTTCCATGTTAAGATCTTCAAGTTAGCCAGATTAGCTGGATCAGATGAAGCTAGTGTTACCTCCAATAAAACAAAATTAAGATCCCATGGAGGGGACACTGTTTTCTAGGAGGTCTATTATGCAAAACCCCTTTCAAAGAACATTTTGATATGAGACAGCATTGAAAGGAAGATCTGTGGGGAGAAGTGAGTTTAGGCTGATAAAGTAACCTTGACAAAAGAATAAAAAAGGATATAATATAGTAACACAAATGTTGTAAAACCTGAGAACAATTAGCCCTGCATGGGTGCTTGTTATGTTGTTGGCACCAACTAGGAAACTTTTTCCATTTGCTAATGTATGATTTTCTAGTAGTAGGCTTTCTTGCTTCCATTATTAATTGCTGCACATCATCAGTAAATGGGTACCTAAAACAAGTTAAGACCCTGTCATCCAGGCAGTCAGTTGACAATGATTGATGTCAGGGTGTATCAATCCTTGTTCTTGTGTGAGTAGATCCAGTCTGTGAGGAAGCTTGTGGTAATTGTTCCTGGCCATTTCCAAAAAAAGAAAGAACTACAGTTGCCTGGGCCAAAGGAAGTCATGGCAATGATCTTGGGGATTCCTTCTGAATCTTCAGAAGTATACCCTGGATATTAGTGGAAAGACGTACAAGAACATTGCTGTCCAAAGAAAAGAAAAGGCATCTTCTTCCAGGCCTTCTTGCATGGAGTACTGGAACAGAATTTTTTCCAGTTGATTGTTCAGAGAGGAGACAAAGCGGTCTCCTTGAGGAATTCCAAACAGATGGATCAAATCTTGGAAGATTCCCTGATGTAGTTTCCATTCCTGAGGGTCTGCCATGGTCTTGCTCAGCTTGTCTGCCGCACAGTTTTGGTCTGACAGAATGTAGAGTGCCTATAAAGTAAGACTGTACTGTAAAGCTATATCCCAAGCTAACCTGGTTAGTCTGTAGAGAGGGGATATGATCTGGTTTCCCCTTGCTTGTTGATGTACCTAGAGTGTGGTATTGTCTGTAAACCCTTGAAGAGGTTGTGGGGACCAAAGATGGTTCAGAGAGTTGAGTGCGTTGATCAGGGCAAGCATCAACTTAATGTTTATGTGCTTGCATCTGACCTTGGTGTCCCATACCACCTATACTTTTATCCGTCTAGAAACTGCTCCCCAAGCAAATTCCAAAGCAGTCACCACAGACACTTGGAGCTGGAAGAGAAAAGGGGATTTAAGGATATCTGTTGTCTCCACCAAAAGATTCCTCTTCTGACAAACCCCAACACTGGGATCTGAAAAGATAAAGGGTGTTGATCCTGGGACCAGAGAGATTTCGGATACCACTGTATCTTTCTCATGTGGAGTCTTGTCATGGGTGTTGTGTGAATCATAGATGCCACAAGATCTGAAATCCTGAGGTATTCCCTCACAATGACTGAAGTCTGGCTGGAAGACCTTAGAAATATAAGTAAATAAAGATCTGTGTTGTTTTTTTTTTTTTTTTCCTGTGGAAGAAAAGCTCTTTGAACTGATATGTCTGACATCCCAGGAACACCGTCCTGTGTGACGGGAGTCCGGAAGAGACTTGAATATTCTCTTAAAATCCCAGTTTGTGCAAGAGATCTCTTGCCCAAAAGAGACACCTTGAAAAAGAATCTGGAAAGATGAGCAAGTTGTCTAGAAATGGAAAAATGTGGCTACCCGGTAGCTTCTAATGAGAAATGGACACTTTGTGGACACTATCAGTGCAGAAGATGGTTCAAAGGGTAAGACAGAGAACTGATAATGTGATCCAGGCACACACACCCTAAAGAAATGTGATTCCTGGATGAATAGGGATGTGATGATGAGCATCTTTTAAGTCTAATGTTGTATTTTGATATTTTATGCAGTACTTAACGCCATCACTTTAGCTTGAGGTTGGTTAATATTCTTTTACAGTTTTAATACTACATAGTGGTTGTTAGACTAAGGTTGCCATATTGAAGATATTTTGTTATTTTTCAGTGTGTTCTTTCTAGCACAATGCACTATGTACTCCTGATATGACAGCAACATATCAGGCTTTTTTTGCATTTTCTTTCAGTGGCTTTGTTGTGAATCATCACTGATTGAGTCTCCCCCTTCCCCCGTGAGTTATGTAACCTGGTAAAATCCATCTTTTCATGGTACATTTAAGTTTTACAAAGTAGGATCACTGTAGGCTTTTTATGCATCTTGACTGTGATCCATATTAACTTCTCTCACCATCCATCCAAAGGTTATTGCTAATTTTTATAAAATTGTTTAATTCCTGGTTGACATGTTTAGTCACTTACAACTAAGTTCAGACTTCATAAGTCTGACCTGACAGATTTTCTTCCTCGTTTAGTATCCAGTTTGATGTAGTGTATTCCATATGTGATGCAGCTTTAGACCTCTTCTACATAAAAATACTGTGAAGTTTTGGTTGCAAAAGTTGTGAGATTTTTGTCTGTCTCATGCAGTTTATGATGTCTGTTTTGTGGGAGTGTGGAGTTTTTCAGAAGGTGCAGGCTGATTGACGTGCCAACCCTGATTCTTGTTTAATCTAGGAGATGTTTGATGAAACTGTAGTATAAAGAAAGCTTGTATTTTATTTTGTTACACATATGAACAGCTGAAAGTTAAATCCCTCTACAATATCACTACTTGGGTGCTCTCTCTGACTTGCTGAATTCAACTGCTTATGCTTACAAAACTCCAAGTAGTAATAATCAAAACTGCTACCCTACTTGACCAACTTCATCCTCAATGTTCAAATTGTGTACAGTGTTGATGTGTAATATTTGTAAATAACTTGTACCATTGTGTTTTAATATTTATTTCCATGTACTGAGAGTGTATATATACTGTATATTGTGCTTTTTTTTAATATGTACTATTAATGTTATGTGGAGCTTTTCTCCCCGGGTCTCTACAGAACATGGGCTACCTAGGCCCAGTAGACTTTCCCGGTTAACAAATGCAATAAATAAATAAATAACCAGTCACAGAACCCACAAGCTGGATTGTTCATATTCAGCACCAAAGGAAGAGGGATTATATCAGGGAGAGATGGCTGACTGGCTTAGTTTGAGGTGTAATTTGGAGGAATATGGACTGGGGAAGAGTTTGAATTGTAGCTGTTTGGAAAATATTAGTCTGTATCCTGTACCAATGACAATGCTTTTGTGGAGGGATTAAGGAGTACTGTTTTATGCAGGATGACTGTTCTTGTTTTGTAACAGTGTGACATACGAATAGGAAGTGGTGTGGGGTTGTGGTATTTGCTCATGCAATTTGAGTTTTTGGTTCACAGGATAAGAACTGACTTTTTAAGGTGAGATGATTTTGAGACTAGGGTGGTGGCTCATTTCTGGGTGTTTTTTTTTTTTTATGTTGGAGGTAAATGGATTTCCTAGTCCTGTGACAGGAGCACCTCTGTTGGAGATTGGGTAATTGCCAGAAGGGTTACTAGAGGACTTGAGGGAGAATAGACCTTAGAGGTTAGAGTAGAAGCAGGAGATGGATGTCCGTTATAATCACTGTGCAGTCTCCCGTGGGGGGGGGGGGGTATTAAAGCACTAAGAGTAACAAAATTAGAATTATCACCAGCTGCATGTCATAAAGGTATAAAGCTATGATATTGACCCAGGCAGTCTAGGTTTGGCTGGTGACTTGGACACAGGAGGAGCTGTCTAGGAGGGGCAGGAAGTGGGAATTCATTGTAGAGGAGTAGAAATGTGGCCCATTCCACTGAAACCTAATTGAGACTATGTGGTAAAGTATGCAAGTCATGCACTCTTTAACCAAATTTCAGTGCATATATAAAAACACATTTCACTCAAGCACTGCTTCTACAGCAGCATGTCAGGTCACCTCGGGAGGGAGGAAGAGGAATAAGAGCCCAAGCAAAAATATTTCCTCATCTCTGTAGGATGGCTGCCACAATCTGTACTTCTCCCAGTGTCTAAATTCAGGTAAGAGGGAAAAGTGACTGTGCTTATTATGGGATCAGGGATGGAATAAAAAAAAAGATCTAGAAAAAAAAACAGAAGAAGAAATTTGCCTTTAGCTAAAAATGTGCATTTCTATATGTTGGGGAGCATGCTGATAACAATTGCCCAAAACTTAAATGATCCCTATTTTGGAGGGGTTAGGTAGTAGCCAGTGACAGCAACAAAATTCTGTTTACAGGCATCTGACCAGTAGACATTTTTTACATACTTTTGACTGGTGTAAGTGTGGAAAAGATTCTTCAAATCTCCAAAGGAATCAGCTGGTATCCAGTGATGTTCTTTGAGTAGGTCCAGGGAAGGGGGATGAAATTTTTGTAGCCTGAACAAGAAACTTTATAAAATGTAGAAGCCATTGCAACAGCTACGGAAGGACTTGTCTGAAGGGTTATGTAGAGTGGAACAAGGATTTCTCTAAGTCAGAGCACAGATAGAGACCTGTATAAAACTTGAAAAATTATGTAAGAAGTTTGTGTTTGCGAAGAGGGCTAATGAAGTGTGATTTTTTTTCCCCCCTGAAAATGCTGATCTCTATGGCTAGTAGTGCATGTCCATGAATTACTGAATCCCACTGAAATTTCTTGTAGTTTATTGCACATCAGTAAACATTATGGCTGTACAAAACTGGACTGGAAAAGGAGGAAAAATATGAAGTAAGACATGTTTGTTCAGGATGTGAATTCATAGAGTAGTATTAGGCTAACTGTCCTTGTGGGCCATTTTAAACCTTGCTAATTATCCCATGTGAGAATCAAACCCTGTACCTTGTGTTTGTAAGGTATCAGCTTAACCATTATGCCAACCTCCCACCCCTCCAACAATTGTCTTGTTTTATAGTAACCTTGTTTAATATTTGGAATACTGGTGCTTTAGAATTTGTGCTTTGATAGAGCGTCATACATTACGGCAGTCATAGAGAAGAGATTCTTTGATATGTGGTGGATGTGTATTGTCTTTTGCTGAAAACAGGTGTTGTCTATTGTCTGCTTAATTTCTTCTCTATTCAGTGCATGTGTTCTTGCGTTTGTGTGAGTTTGGGGAGTGGGGGAGGACTGTCCAGTTAGTATATGCACATTAGGTGGTTAAAGTTGTGAAAGGTGAGTTTGGGATAGCACTTATGGTAATACATAAACATAACTAAGAAATTGCAATTGCTGGAGATGCATGCTGTGTAGGTCCACAGGAACACTTGGACTGTCAGTACAAGGCCTAAAGGTTTTTGGGTACAGAGTTCTACAAGTTATGTTAAGTGAAAATATGAGACAATAGCCATATTGCTGCCAAACGGGTTTCATCGAGTGACAGCACTATTAAAAAAAAAAAAATTCACTGAAATTTCTACCTCGTGATAGTCTGAGTTCTGATAGTGTACTCTCTAGTCCTGCCTGTGGAGTCCTAGAAAAATCCAGTGTAGACTAGTCAGAAACAAAATGGTCTGTTTGTTCACAGGAGCACCTAACTTGTTGAAGGCAAACGAGATAAAATGTTGAGCTGACATGTCTTTCTGATGTTACTAATGTAAACCCACAGTTACATTTTTAGAGTAATTGAAATGTAACCTCTACTCTGCTGAATTCTGAGGGTGAGGTTAAAAGTATGTGACACAAACTTCTGAGTAATAGCTATGCCTGACGTTATAGGTAATGCCACTTTGTCCTTGAAAAACTTTTAATTGGGAGAAGGCACATAAGTATTTGCAGCTTGCAGTCTCATCTGAGATGAGATAACCAATTGCAACGGGACTGTTTATGCCAGTTTAGAGATTAGTTATTTGTTTTTGCAGTACAGAATCAAAGCAGCATAGAGGAAGATGTGTCTACTCAGGGGTATTAAATACAGAACCGCTCTGAGAAGAAACTTCCGGGCCTTGACACCTGGGAGGGCTTTCAAGGGAGCCACTCTGATAAGACAGAACAGTGACCCCTAATTGACATGAAAGGCAAAACCTAAGAAGGTGAGAAAGGTAATTTTAAATTTATGCAGGCATACTTAAAATAGTTCTAGTAACACTGAAAAATCTTTTTCATCTAGATTTTTTCCTATTCGTGTGTTGCGTTGTGATAGTCTACACCACTTATAAAGAAAACCACTTCTTGTTCCTTCTAGAAAATCTTCGGCTAAATATTAAAGGAGTGGTCTATTGAGGGTAACTTGATAACATTGAACTTGCTGCTATTATCAGACATAAAGTGCTGCATTTAGAATAATTAAAAATACTGAAGCTGCTACTGTCTTTTGAAAGCAGGAAAAGTCACTGTTCAGCTGTCACGCCCCACCAGGGTTGCCAGATGTCCCTATTTGAGCGGGACTGTCCCGGGATCAGCAACCTGATCCCAAGTCCCGCTCTGCCAGTTAAAATCCCAGCGAGCCTCCGCTTTGTTTTTTTTTTTTTTTATTGGCCCGTATGCCGGTATATGAGCCAATAAAAAAAATCGGAAAACGGAGCTGCTTCTGTTTAATGCAGAAGAGTTCTGCATTAAACAGAAGTAGCTCCATTTTGCGACTTTTTTGATTGGCTCATAAACCGGCATACGGGCCAGTCAAAAATCGCTAACACGGAGCTACTTGTCGTTATGTGGAACTGTGATAGTCTGCATTAAAGACCTTTTTTGTCCCTATCTGGGTCGCCGGAGATCGGCAACCGTGCACCCCACCCTTATTGATGGGCAATGATGTTTAGCTATTACCAGGATTTTGTAGGACTGCATTCCCTTCAGTTCGAGTTTCAGTAAAATAGGTTCATAAGAGGTTACTAGGCTAGCAGCCCTAGAGCCTTTAAAAGTCTAGCCATGTTAATCCAAAGTATCCCCATTTGTTCTTTTTGGTAGTTGCCAGAATGAATTTATGAACAGACCAGGTCTGTGATCAACACCGGCTACCCCTGTCCATGAAGGACATGGTTGCCACCGCAGGAGTGAATGTGTGTTCTCCCATCCAATTGTCTAGGTTACATTTGAGTAGGGTCGGTGAGGAGCTCTGTTTTACGTGAATAGGGAGTCTGTTCCCGAGAAGCGGCAGTCACTGGGAGACATATCTGTCTCTCCAGCATGATCTATTAACGTTACAAGCTAGGTTGACATCCCTAGAGTGAGTGATTCTTGAGCCATTTGACTTGCGGATGTGAATCATTTCCATTAGGGCAGGGTTGGAGATTGGCGACTTGTGCCTGGCCTGTAGGGCAGTCAGCTGCCTATAAGATACAGAGTAAAGTGACAGGGCTTTCAGCCTGTCCACTTTAGTCATGGTTTGGAGTCCATGTATTTTTTCAGTGAGAAACTCCTGAGGTCTGTCCACCTGCAGGTATCTGGTGAGGTAGGTACATGCAAAAGGATGCATTGTACTATATTAGTGGTCTGAAGAGGGTCAAGTACAGTGGAGTTATAACATCCCTTGACTATGAGGTGCGCTACATAGTAGGCTTCTCTTACCACTGTCAGCACTTGGTGGTCAAGGTTCCATGTGCTATCAACCTGTGTTCCCAAGTCTGTCACCACTGGGATAGAACTTGGGGGGGGGGGGGGGGTTGCCGTCAATATTGTAATTTGTAGGGAATTCCATTTTGCCAAAAAGAATAATGCATTTTTTTTTCTTTTCTTGCATTTAGTTTTAGACCATGGCTTTGGCACCAGTCATTTATTTGTGTTAGCCCTTCCTGTAATATGTTGACATTGTTGGGGGACTCAAGTGATTTGCTCCCAGTTTGCAGTCATCAGCGAACTTGGTGAGCCAAAGGCTGTCTACTTTGGCCTGGACCTCTGAGAAATAGATGCCAAACAGTAAGGAGCCCAGCATAGACCCCTGTGGTACTCCACTGATGATGGATCTACTGGTGGAGGTAGATTTACCAATTTTGACAGTGCATGATGTTCTTCGTGCTTCACTGTTGCAGTCATTACATTTGGGTAATCTGCTGGCAGGTTGCCCTCAGTCGGCCTGATTAACAAAGTCTTGGGTCCTGCGTCGGTTGCTGTCCCTTCTTCCATGACGTCAGGTTGTCAGGGGTATAAAACATGCAGCTGATGTCATTTTCATCAGTCTTTCTTGCCACGCTGTGCCTGAAGCAGATGCCTGAAGCAATTGGCAAGTGCCGGTCGGCCGATTCCTGAAATTTTCGTTCGAGTTTCAGAACCGAAGTCTTCAACCTAAAGCTAAGTACCCCGTTGGGGAAACTTTTTTTTTTTCTTGCTTCTTACCGACTTCAGTAAAAGTTAATAATTGTATTACTTGTGGGAAGCAAATACCTCATAAGGATTTTCATTTGTACTGTGTTCCTTGCCTAGGCCCTGACCACAACGTGCCTTGCTGTCGGTTTTGTGCTAAATTTAACCAACGCACTATTAAGCGTCCGTATATTTTTCCCCTCTAAATATTTTGGCTCAAGATTTAACTATCCAGAAATATTGTCGGTTAGTAGTCAGACTACCGGAATTCCAAAAAATGCAAAGAAAAAGACAGAGACAGACCGTCGAGGTCCAAAACCGACGAAGAAGCTTCTCCCAAGCCAGTCGCCGGTTTGCCAGTACTCAGTGAGGTGCTTTCGCAGCCCCTGATACCCGCTACTTTTGATTCGCAGGCCTCAGTAGAGACCCATTCAGAGTCCGGTATGCCACGAGACACTTTTAAGTATTGAACCCGCGGATGTCTCTACCTTAGATGGGTCCGGAGCCACTGAGCAGGCACCGGCTTCTGAGGGTGTTTTCAGGCCTAAAGATTTGTATATTAAGCCAACGCCATCTTCAAAAACAAGGCCAAAACCAACTTCTATGTCTATAAAAACGACACTTGGGCCATGTGCACAGGCCCCTATGCCTAAAAAACAAATGATCAAAATGGCTGAGGATTTAATTACTTTGATCAAGGGTTCCCAACCCCCTCCTGCTAAGAGGCCTAGGCAAGGCATTGATTATGAATCTTCAGATCAGGTTTCCATTTCTTCTGATTCCTGTTCTGATCAGGAATTATCTATTCCACCTTATGAGGACTCTGATGCAGAAGAATCCATCCCTTCTGCTTCTCCTCCTGAGGATTTTTCTTTTGGAGAAACTTTGCATACCTTAAGGGAACATTTTCATTGGGAGATTCAGGAATTTTCAGAATCCAAAAAGAGGCTTGGGGATTTCCTTCTTCTTTCTCAGCATAGGCCTTTGGCTATACCTCCTGTTCTAGACATTGTTGATGATGTTTTCTCAGAATCCAGCATGGCTCCTGATTCCCTGCCTCCGGCTCCTAATAAGCCAGACAGATATTACAGGATTCCTGACTCCCACAAATTTATTTTTAAAAACCCTACTGACGATCCTGAAACAATTTCTCAGGGTCCCAAGGGTGTTAAGGCTTCTACTGCTAAAAATCCTACCCCTTCTGATAGAGACTCCAGGGCGCTGGATAGATGGGGTAAGAAGGTTTACACGTCTGCAACCCTGGCAATCGGGGCTTTAAACTGCCAATTCCATATGCTTAAATATCAGCAGCATCTCATGGGCTTACTTAAACAGAAAATGATGTTGATTTCTGACTGTGTGGAAAATAGAGAGTTACAGGATTTATTGCCTTCAGCTGAACAAGTTGGAAAGCATACTTTGCAGTGTGGTTTTGATTCCTTGGAGGCCTCTTGCAGGGCCGCTGTAACTGGATCTGTGATAAGAAGGCATGCTTGGCTCAAGGAGCAAAATCTGACTGATCATGTTAAAGCAAAATTGTTGGATGCTCCTTTACAACAGGACAGTCTATTTGGTAATAAGGCAGAAGAAGTTTTGAAAAAGATGGAAGACGAAGCTAAATCTATGCAAACTGTAAAATATTTCCTGCAAGTGCAGACACCCAGGTTCAGTAGGCACTGGCCTACTAAGAATTGGTCCTTTCCAGTACCCACCAGAGCCGCTCAGGTCAAACCCAGACACTCCAAAAGCTCCAGGTTTCAGTCACAAGGAACTTACAGAACAAAACAATGGGGTGCCTCCACCTCCAAATCTGGAAGTAGCAAGGCACCTCCCTACGGTAAACAGTCTCAATTGCTTTCCTCTGCCATTTCCAAGCACTTATCTTTTGGCAGCCCCTTTGGGGGGAAAACTAGCACTTCATGCACAAAACTGGCATCTAATTACCCAGGACAAGTGAGTTTTAAATATAGTATCCCAGGGATACAGATTTAATTTCCACACGTTGCCGGTTCCAAATGGATAGCCAGATCTGCCTCCAAATCAGTGGGCAGAGGCCCAGAAACAAGTTATGTACCTCATGGATATGGGAGCTATTCAACTAGTACTAGAAAAGGGACAGGGTTTTTATTCAAGACTTTTCCCTGGTACCCAGAAAAGACAAATCATGGCGTCCAATTCTGGACTTATCCACTCTAAATATTTTCCTGGACATTCCAAAATTCAACATGCTGACTCTACAACAGTTACTGCCTATGCTAAGCAAGGATGTCTGGTTGGTAACTCTAGACTTAAAAGAGGCTTACCTGCATATCCCAATCAGGGAATCTTGCAGGAGGTACCTCCACTTCAAAGCAGGCTATTTGCATTACCAGTTCTCTGCACTGCCCTTTGGCTTATCTACTGCGCCCAGGGTCTTCACAAAGTACCTGGCACCAGGGTCTTCACAAAGTACCTGGCACCAGTAATTGCATTTTGCAAACAAAGAAACATTCAAATTTACCCTCTGGATGATTGTCTAATTCAGGCAGAAAACAAGGACACTCTTCCACATCATCTGGCATTTGTAAAAAGGCTTCTAACTTGCCTAGGGCACACCATAAACGAAAAGCAATCACAACTGGTACCCTCTCAAAAAATTACATTTCCTGGGTGCAAGCTTGAATACAACTGCCCAGATGGCTTACCTCATGCCAAACAAATCCAGTTGATGACTTACTTCAAACAAGTGGCCTCAAAAACCCAGTTATCTGCAAGACAAATTCTGCAGGCCTTGGGATTCATGGCTTCCTGCATTCTACTAATTCCATATGCAAGACTGCATATGAGGAAACTTCAATGGTACTTGAAAAGCTTATGGAGTCAACATTGTCACAGCCTGGAAACAATGATTCCTATCATTCCTTGCCTGCAGCAAGAGTTCCTATGGTGGGCAGAGGCCTGTCACCAAAACAAGGGACTATCATTCATTCCACCCCCTGCCACCCAAACCCTGACTACAGATGCATCAGACTATGCTTGGGGGGGGGGGGGGGCGCGCATCTGGCAGGGAGATGCATTCAGGGCGAATGGAGCACAAATCAAATGCACCTGCAAATCAACCAGAAAGAGATGCTAGCTGTACAGAATTCTCTGACCGCTTTCAAGGACATTCTTCATCCAAGACAACTTCTGATAAAGATGGACAACACCACAGTCATGTGGTACATAAACCAGTAGGGGGGCTACCCATTCCTACCCCTTTTGCAGACTAGCCATGGCCTTGTGGAACACAGCTTTGACTTAACAAATACATCTACAAGCTCAATTCCTGCCAGGAAAGCAAAATACTCTGGCAGACAAACTAAGCAGAAATCTTATGGACCCACACGAATGGAAACTGGATCCGCAAATCTTCAGTGTGTTGACACACAAATGGGGGAGCCCAGACATAGTTTTGTCAGTTGGACAAATTCTGCACAAGAATCCATCACAAAAAAGCTTGGAAAGTGAATGCTGTATCCTTCAGCTGGAAAATGCTTTTCTCCCTCTGCCTTTGCTCTCCAGGGTATTACTAATAGTCAGACAGGAAAAACCAGAAATGATTCTGATTGCTCCAGAATGGCCTCGCCAACACTGGTACCCGCTCCTACGCAATATGTCGCACCTTCCTCCGTGGTTCCTGCCTCAGACACCTTATCTACTGTCTCAGCAGGGCTTTCAAATTCTACACACTCGGCTCCAAACTTCTGAATCTTGCAGCATGGCTAATCAACTAATTTCACCAGTTACATCTCTCAGCAAACCTGTGATGGATGTCATTTTGGAGGCTAGAAGGCCTAGTACTAGAATATCTTATGCTGATAAATGGAAAAGATTCTGTGCCTGGAATCCGGCACAAGGAATAAGCACAGAAATGGCCAATATTCCTCAGATTCTGCAATATCGAACTGAGATGCTTCACAAGGGCCTATCTTTCTCTTCCATAAAAATCCATGCCTCTGCCATTTCAGCTCATTACAACATAGAGCCTCTCCTCTTTTCTCATCCCCTGCTAAAGCAGTATCTCAGAGGGGCCAAAAATTTAAGGCCTCCCAGGAGAGCACCAACTCCTGCATGGGACCTCAATTTTATGTTGGAAAAACTCACCCTGCCTCCTTTTGAGCCAGCTGCTACTGCGGGCATAAAATTTCTCTCTTGGAAGACCACTTTTCTTTTAGCAGTCACTTCAGCTAGAAGGATCTCAGAACTACAGGCTCTCATGACAGTGGAGCCTTTTATTATTTTCTACCCGGACAGTGTAGCGCTCAGGACTAATCCATCCTTTATGCCTAAAGTGGTATCTAGTGTGGCTCTTAATCAGACCATTCATCTGCCATCTTTTTTCCCAAATTCACAGAACAAGGGTATGTACCTCTCAAGACATCTGCAACAACTGGAAAGGCCTCAGAAATACCTCACTAAAAGAATCACAGGCCTAAAGCAGATGCCCTACACTGACCGCCTTAAACTCCAGCTATACTCTGTCGCATATCGTCTACTCAGAGGCGATGTCTGCTTAACATACAAGGCCATGTCAAACCCAGAGCTGTTGGACATGCTACACTTAAAGAAATCCCAATCCCTCAGAGCTACACGCTCCAGGGATCTAAACCTTGTCATAACAATAAACAAAACATGTTGGAGGGATAGGTTCCTGACCCAGAGACTCCCCAGAAACTGGAATAGATTGCCCATACATGTCAAGCAGAGTGCCTCTTTGGACCTCTTCAAGAGGAACCTTGACGATTGGATGGGAGAAAAGAAATTCACCCCAGGGATCACGTCAGTCGCCCTGCTAGACAGGGGTCCAGGAAAGTAAATAATGTGGGAAGAAATAGCCAGGGAATTGTTATGGCTAGGCTTGCATAGGCCCTAGGGCTGATAGCCTAGTACCAACCTATGAACCTATGAGTGGATTCTGCATTCATTGGATGTACACAGACGACTAAGATTCTACTTGAACAGGACAAAATCTCTAAGAAAATCTGAGCAACTACTGGTGGCATTTGCTGCAGGGGCAGAGGGAAAGGCAATCTCAAAGCAGACAATTTCAAAATGGATAAGCCATTGTATTCGTTTCTGCTACATGCATCATGGTAAACCTGTCCCCAAGGGGATCAGATCCCATTCCACCAGGGCCGCATCTACTTCTGCAGCCTTTCTCAGAGGGGTTCCTACCAGGGACATTCTAGAAGCTGCTACCTGGAGCTCAGTTCATACATTCACCAAGCATTACCACTTACCTCTCTTCTCTAAATCAAGAGCAGACTTTGCCACTGCTGTCCTGCAGGGCCTTACAGCTACTCTTAATGCTGTATAATTCCATCCTCCCAACCATAGCTTTGGGATTCTACCCAAATGTAATGACTGCAACAGTAAAACTCTAAGAACATAGTACAGTTGTGTACACTTACCATAAATGTAGATGTTCAAGTGTATTCACTGTTGCAGTCCTGGTTATCCACCCGCCAGCCCCCTACTTTTCTCTTTTTATACCTCTTCTTTCTGTTACAACAAAAAGGCTTTTGAGCATAGTATTTGCAGGTATATTTTTTGTGTTCTACATTACATGCATATATATATATATATATATATATATATATATATATATATATATATATATTTTGATCTGGGGCAAGAAAAACTGATGAAAATGGCGTCGGCTTCATGTTTTATACCCCTGACAACCTGATGTCATGGAAGAAGGGACAGCAACTGACGCAGGACCCAAGACTTTGTTAATCAGGCCGACTGAGGGCAACCTGCCAGCAGATTTACCCAAATGTAATGACTGCAACAGTGAATACACTCTAACATCTACATTTATGGTAAGTGTACACCACTGTACTTTCAGTGAGCATCTGATAACATAAAGGTTAATCCCTATCTGGAAGAGTTCGTCAATAATGCCAGATTAGGGAATTGTGTCAAGCCTTGGCAAGGTCGAGATAGGCTGTGTGTACTGTTCTACCTTCGTCCATGGCTTTGGTGACATTCTTAAAGCAGTCTGCCAAGTTTAATAAGCATGTTCTACCCTTAATAAAGCCAAACTGGGTGGGATCCAGCATTTGGAGGTTTCCTATGTCCTTGTTGATAAGGTCCCTGTTAATTCTTTCCATGGCCTTGCAGATGATGCTGGTTAGACTTGGGGGTCTGTAGTTCCCAGGGTCAGTTCATGCCCCCCCCCCCTTTGTGCAGGGGGATTACTGTTGCTGTTCTCCATTCTGCAGGAACATAATAAGTTCTGAAGCTATGATTAAAGAGAGCACCAAGTGGGTCTGCTAGGTTTTGCTTTAGATTGTTTAGTAAACAACCTGGGATATTTTTTGGTCCCACTGAAGCCATGATTTTGGCCTTGGCGAGTGAAGAGATGACCTGTTCTGTAGAGATACTAGGCAGATGGCTGGTGTCAGGTACGCTTTGGGATATGGGAGGTGGGGATAGGGGGGTGAAGTTTGCATTGAATCTGTCAGCTAACAGGTTGGCAATATCATCTGTTGTACTATGATCCCATCTACAACCAGTTCGGCACATTACTGGGCATTCCCTTTTAGACTTCGGACATACTTAACAAATGTCTTTTGATTATCCTTGGCTAGTGATGCGATTTTATTTTCATAATTTGTTTTAGAAGACTTCACAAGATTACTGGTCTTCCCGTTTAGGCTTAGAAGGGAACTCTTCCTCTGCAGAGTGGTATCCCTCTTGCTTTTGGACAACAGTTTCTTGCTCTTATTATATAACCTGTTTATAAAGTCCACCACCGTAGCTTATTTTTAACGGGACCTGGTTTTGATCCATTCAGATACAGCAGAGTTTATGCAGTCACTTTCTACAGGGCATTTGCGTACACTTCTGCATAGTGATCATTGGTGTCTGTGATTGTGGGTGGTATGAAGCTTTTTATAACCTCGCTTAGTACACTGTAGTTAACGTCAGTGAAGTTTTTATCATTTTTGTTCCTGTGAGGGTGTCCGTTCCAGTAGATGTACTTCAAACGAGACTGATTTGTGGTCTGACCTAACGGGGGAAGGCATCACGCATAGGGAAGTACAGTGAGACCCTCACCCGAGTTGGTGAGTACTGTGTCTAGAACATTAGAGACCTTAGTAGAGGTGCAAACTATCTGTGCCATTACATTTTTATTAGCAAAGTCCAGGAACCTCTGGGCGAGAGTGTTTTTGCTCATGTATGTCCCCCAGTACATGGAAAGATAGTTGAGATCTCCCATGACTAAGGTGTTGGGCTGTATGGCAAGGGATTCCAGTAAATCGAGGTAGGCGGTGTGCTTATCTTGGTTCATGGTGGGGGAATCTATTGCTAGCAATGATGTGGTATGGTACTTTCCCAATAGTTAATAGGACATGGAGTAGTTCGAAAGAGTCATGCTGTTTGACCAGTCTCTCTAGTATCTGGTTTTAATGAAGATTGATGCACCTCCACCTTTAGTTCCTTCACGTTCATTTTGAGGTCTGAACATGTGGAAGGTATTGAAACCTTGTATGGCTGGGGTGCTGTCAGTGGTCTTGAACCATGGTTTGCAAGTAAGGAGTGCTTCCAAGGAGTGCAGTTTTGTATTTAAACTCCTAGCATTAAGCAGCATGACCATGTGTTTGTCTCTCTTAGACTTTGTCACGCTGGAAAATTTGTTGTTTTTACATTGCCTAAAATAGGCACTATGGCAGAGGCAAGGGCCTTTGCCAGCATCTGAAAGCCCAGGGGGGACAGGTGCAGACCATCTCTAGTAAAACAAGGTCCGTCTACCATATCCTCCCACACTGACAGATACTCGATCCACCTGGACTAACACCAGAAGCTGAGCCAGTTGTTGAAGGCAATCATTTTTTTGTTTATAGTGTGACATCATCCTGGGTGAGGGTACAGTACTGCTTAGGGCTAGGGACATACCTGTTTGGGACACACAATCTGAGAGTTCCTTCATGTCTCTCTTCATATAGTCCAGAGAGGTACGTCTCAAGTCATTCACTTCAACATGGACTATAAACTGAGTCATAACAGTACTTGTTGAGTGACTTGATTTGCATGCATGATTTGTTGGATCCTGGCACCTGATAGGCAGCTGACCATGACCTCCTCCTTGTTCAGTCTGGTGAGAGGGATTTCTGTGTGTCTCACTATGGAGTCACGTTTGACCAAGACGTTTGATGTGTTTTACCTTAGGGGCTTGTTTGTTCATACACAGATATGTGTGTTGGTATGTGTAGTTGTTTCTTTATGCTTAGTGGTGAGTGTGGGTGGTGTGCTTCTGGGAGGTGTCTGTTCTTTTTGTAGGCTTTTAGTGCATACCTCCAGATATGTGGGTTTGTGTCATTACCTTATTTTGTGTGAGAGGTGAAGCATGTTTGCTTACAACCTGTTTGATGTCTAGTTAGTTTTTACATGAGACTCCAGTTCCACAGGGCATTTGCATCTCTCACATAGGGTGTTTGCTTTAGGAGTAAATGGTTGCCAGTATACATGAAGCAATTGCTGCATTGCCTCAGGATGCCCATATCAGTCAAGCTGACAGTTGAGATGATGAGAAACTGCCCGTCCATTGTGGCAGGATTTTTCTGAATGTGTATCCGGAAAGGAAATGGGCTAGCTGTACTTAGTCACAAACAGCAAAAGTGAAGCAGCAATACAATTAAATACTGTTAAAGTGCACTGCTGGCTTAAATTTACTTATTTTTTCATTTTTTTTCAGTGGATGCCTTGGATTTCAGTGTAGATGCACTCCAGCCTCTGGCTAAAGTTGCCTGATGTTGAGCTCCAGCAAACTGACTGCAAACCCACGCTGAGGCGAGGCTTTTGTATACAGGCAACAGGTTTAATACAACTGCCAATGGGGAAGCCCCAAACTGAGCCTTTCTCCAGCAATCCCCAATTCTGTTGGGTCCTGAGCTACACACTGCTGCCACAAGAGTGCAGGGAGGCCCTCTTAATGTAACGTGGCTGGTCTAAGAGCACAGTGATACAAACAGTCTTGATTCAGCAGGTTAGAATCTAGCCTATGCTATACAAGGCAAGGAAACAGAATTTCTAAATGGAAGGAGTAAGGAAGATCACTTAAAGGTCAAAGTGAGAGTGTTTGTTAGTATACTGTTAGATTATCTGCAGTGGTACCACCGTCTGAACAAACTGGCAGCTCTTTGAGCAGCTGTGCACAGTGGGAGACTATGGAGTGTGTTTCCTATAGAGGATTTTAAACTGGAGAGGTTTGCTTATATGCAAGCACTGGGAACCGCATTTGCCCATCGGCTTTATATACAAACAGGATGAAAAACCTTTGTAAAGTTAAACCCAAAGGCTAATCAGATAAAAACACAATAAACTATTGACCAGTAGTTCCCACCTTGGATGGATTGAATTTAGCTCTCTGCTCCTAGCAGAGTGCAAAAGAACCCTTCCATTGTAAAACAAACTGGCTTTGAGCTCAAGTGCAGTAACAAATGTTTTACAACAGAAGTAAGAATTCTTGCAATATCAGGAATCCTTGGAAATACGTTCAGTAACCCTAAGAAATGTTCACAACACACAAAAACTTTGCAAAACTTAGAAATATGTTGGCAGACTCACTCAGAACAGCTTTTGCAGTATCAGAAGAGGTTAGGAAATATCAGAATATTAAAACAACCTAAGAGCAGTACAGTAACAAACGAATGTTTCTTTAACAAGTGCATGCTGAAAAACAGTGATAAATTCAACCAAGTAAATAAATGCAGAGCAGAAGTGTTAGAGCAAATGCAAAAAGAAAAAAAATACTATCTGTTTTATAAGCCAGTTGATTTTAGAAGCAATCCAGGTCTTGCAGTCATAGGCCGGGCACCAATTAAAGCATAATGTGGAACACTTGACCAAAATTGCTGTTTGGTTGTGGCATCTTCATAACCCCCCTCCCATTCACTACTGTGCCATGATGATGATGATGATGATGATGATGATGATGATGATGAAAAGTACTAAAGAAAAATATTAATCTGTTTGAGGACTACAAATGCAGGCTGGTACATTTGAAAAACATTCTAGTAATGCCACAAGGTAATGGTACCATACCTTTTACAGTACATAGTCGTGGCACTGTGAGCACCTGAATAAAATGTGATCCTGTTAGTGCTTTGTATAAAATCAGCATATTTTCTCACATCTACACCTTGTATGTCATCTAAGACAAGCCAGAAGACTGACTGAGGAGGTTTGTCAATCTTGCTGGAGATCTGAGTTTCTTGCTCAGAGAAGTTGAAATGGGGCAGGGGTCTTCAGGCCACTAGGCTCCAAGAAGGCATGGCATTTTTGTTAGAAGGGGCAAAACATTGATTCACAGTGACCTCTTTAGACTGCTTTGGAGTGCACTGCTTGGTCAAGTGACTTGTTCCGGCCCGGCACAGTAGGCACATGAAGATCGAGGGGTTCAAATCCTTAACCACAGGAAGCAGCAGTTTAACTGCTCATAGCCTTAATCATGTGCAGTAACTGCCAAACAAATGCCCTGTGGTGCATTTTAGAATTTTCCCAACTTTTTCATCCATGTGTGGCTATTTTTTATAGCCACAGCAAGATAAATTACCCAACGGATAAACGAGCCACTGCAAACAAACGGTAATGCTACCCAAGTACAAAGTAAACAAACAGTGGAACAAAGCACGGTATCCTTCATGTACAAAAACTTTATATGCTCTTATATAAAAATACTGTTAGTTTTTTATATAAGAGCATATAGGGGGGGGGGGGCTTCCACATTAAAAAAAATGTTTTATTGTAAAGTTATTTAAAACCAGGAGTCAGTGTTTTAATGGACAGTCACAGACTTAACTGTACTTTTTAAACAGGAATACATGTTTTGCATCAGTTTGTTTGTTTAAACTAATTGAAAACCATTTCTGTCTGTGGAATATTTGTGTTTATTTTATTTTGGGGGGACTGGCAAAGTGTTGTTAAGTGCTTTTACTGTGTTTTTGTGAAAAAAGGGACATTTAAACACACTAAATCTTTAAAAGCAATTGCTACTTTTTCCCTGGGAACGACGCACCATTCGTGGCTTGACTATGGAACAAACTACCTATCTCATGGTCAGTTAAGCAAACAGCCTTTGCCACCACAGCAGGGTAGCAACTTGCCTCAGCTACAGGTGGGTGTCTCTGCTGTTCCTCAGACCACTCATCTTTTACCCCAGATCCCTCTGGTGTAGCACTCAAAGCAACTATGTATTGGTGGTTAGCATTGTCCTCTGCAGCTGGTGGGGTCCCCTTGGGTGGGCAAGGGCGAACCACTCTTGTCAGTCCTGGGAGAGAGAACAGGGTAGACTTCCGTGTTCAGTCAGTGTTGTGCACAGCCCTCGGGAAGATGCTTCTGCCATGACCAACACTGTTGGCCCCATTTTACTGTCAAAAAGAAACTGAAAACTAAACCTGTATCTACCTTAAACAGGAGTAGTTTACTGTGTCTGGCGCAGGGTTTAATTCATGCTATTGATCTTTCTTAAAAAGTGGTTTCTGATAAAAGGGAAAGAGATTCAAGATTCTGAATCTGGACAAGAAGATGAAGGATCAGATATTTCTCTTCAGTTTGTCTGATTCAGACTTGGAAGGAGAGCTCAGTTTCTGATCGCCCTGTGGGGGTTTACCCTTTCTCTGTGACAATTTCCATAATGTGCCTGGTTTTACAGGGAGAACACTGAGGTTTAGTCCCTCAGAAAATACTGTCAGGTGTTACAGAAGGAATTTCCATAACCTGCACCCATTTCTCCAGTTGTATCAGCTGTGGAGGATGTTTCTGTCACTGTCTGTATTTTTCTCAATAGTCAACCTGCTGCCCTTAAAAAGGCAGGTAGAATATGTAAAGTTCCTCAGTCTTTAAGTTTATAGACACTCATGCCAAACCTGACCCAGCAGCTATAGCTTTAGTTAATCCTACTACTGCTAAACAAACTCTAATCCTAATGGGGGAAAAGTATAAGATTCTGCAATTTTAATTTTTCAAAATTTTGAATTGGCCGGCTCGTATGTTAGTTTTTTCTAATTGTGAAAGTATGAGGAATGTTTTGTCTGTAGTTAAGCCTTAAGCAATTTATTTTCTTCCATTTCTCAAGTCACATCTCGTTGTTCACTGTGTGTGTGTGTGTGTGTGTGTGTGTGTGTGTGTGTGTGTGTGTGTGTGTGTGTGTGTGTGTATGGACTCCATTGATACTTTTTCCAGGTCTGTGGCCCCTGGTCCTGTTTTGAAGAGGTTTGCTTGGCTGCATTCTTAGAACCTCTCAAATCTGAAAAATTAGATTTTAAATTCTCCTTTGGATAGAGGTTTAGTTTTTGGTTCTTCTGTTGCAGACATCAAAAAATGTGATGAAAGAGGTAAGTTGATACAGGGAATTTTCATCCCTCCTTTTCCAGATTTTCTAAGAGATTCCCAAAGCCTTCACCCAATTTCAGCAAAAAATAAGTAAATAGTCTCGCCAAAATGCAGGTAGACAAACATTGATGAAGAAATGGCAGGGGGATTCCTAAAAGAATTCAGGACCCCCCAAAAGGACAGTCCAACAAATTATAATGACTATTTAAGGGACCTTGTCCCCCCTCCACCCCACAGTGGCAGTCCATTTCGTTTCCTGAATGTCTGAAGCTGCACTTTTCTCTCTGATTTTCAGAATGTGTAAACTATCTGTTGCCATTCATTATGGTTGCAGATAGCAGTCAGAGGAAATCCCTCTTTTCCAGGGGGTAGTCCCTCAACCACCAGACCAGATGACTTTTGTTTTTCCGTCCTTCAACACGCACTATCTCAGGGAGTGATAGAACCACTTCCTCCTTAACAGATTAGGAAAGCTTTTTATTCAGAGTTGATTACAGTGCTTTTCTTCTCTTCCACCTCTCTCTTATTCCCCTCACACCACTACTTGTCAAACCAACTTCTTTATCTCTCGTGCACAAAAACCACCTATAACAATTCTTCTGTATTCTTTGCTACTTTGCACTGCTCTAATCCTCCTCATCACTCACTTCTAACTTGTTGTTCCTTATCTGCTAACCTCTTTTGCACTACAACTTGTCACCTGTATAACCTTTTTGTATATGCTCATTATGGTATTCACTTTGTATATACATAACCCCTATTAATTCCCCACTAACATAACCTGCACTGTGAATTTTTTATTCTGTAAAGTGAATGTTTCTAACTTGTACAGTTTGTTTTCTGAATTTTTTTTTGCATTATTTGTCACTGTACAGCTGAGAATCTTTTTTATTCTACACTATATATTTTTTCACTTGTATAGTAAAAATCAACTACCAATCATTAGCGGACCGGAATTCCGCTGTGGCGACCCCTAACTGGGAAAAGCCGAAAGACACAACAACATAATTTGTCATCTTAATTATTTACTTGTGTAATTTGAACTGTCGAGCTTTTCTCCCCGGGCCTCTACTGAAAAAGGGCGCAAGTTCAAGTCGGACTAACCCGGTCAACAGATGTCAGATAAAAGAAAAAAAGAAGATGCTTGGAGACCAGTTCTGGATTTTTCTTTCATAAATCTGCTTGTAATAGTGCCCAAGTTCAGAATGCTTACACTTTACAACCTGTTATATGGTTTTCCTTATTTCAGTTTCCTGGTAACACTACATTTAAAAGATACTCTTCACATCCCTATTAGTTCAGTCTTCATGTGTTTCTTAAGGTTTTTTGTGTAGATCACATTATTACTTTTCTGCCTTTATATTTTAGACTATGCACTGCACCAATAGTGTTCACAGTGTGGCTAGCTGCAGCTATAACTCATGCAAGTTACAGGATATCCTGATTTTCCTATTTAAACAACTTGCTTTTCTTTCCAGAGTAAAAAGTGTCATGAATCTCTCTCTTGGGTGACAAATATTTTACATGAGCTGGGATTCCAACAGAGCATTCAAAGTCTTTCTTGACTCTCTCACACAAGATTGTGTTTCTTGGATGTCATCTAGGCTCCTCAGTTCAAAGGACTTTTCTTCCACAGGACAAATAGATCTTCATTTAGAACATTTTTCCATTCAGACTTCGATTACTGCAAGGGAATACCTCAGGATTTTGGGTCTCATGACATCTATGATTCTCATGATACTCCTGGCAAGATTCCACATGAGAAAGATGCAGTGGTGTCTGAAATCTCTTTGGTCCTAACATAACCCTTTCCTTTTCAAGTCCCAGTGCTAGGGTTTGTCAGAAGAGTTATTTTGGTAGAGGCAGTGGATATCCTTGAATCCAGGTCTCCACTTCTCCCTCCTTGCTTCAAAGCAGTCAGTCACCACAGGCACTTCAGCCTTGGCTTCAGAAGCAGTTTCTGGAGGGCTAAAAGTGCAAAAGGTGTGGGACACCAAGGGCAGACACAAGCATATGTATGTCAAGGAGATGCTTGCCCTAATTAAGGCACTCGTCTCTCTTCTCTGAACCATCTTTGGTCCCTGAGACCTCTTAAAGTGATTTCAGACAATACCACACTTATATGGTACATCATCAAGCAAGGGGGAAACAGATTGTACCCCCTTGCAGACTTGTCATCTTAGCTTGGGGTATAGCTTTACAGTCTCACTCTGCAGGCATCCTACTTTCTGTCTGAGCAAAATTATGTGGCAGATGAGCTGAGCAGGTCTAGGGCAGACCATCACAAATGGAAACTAGATCGGCAGGGGTCTTCCAAGATTTGATCCATCCATGGAGAGTTCAAGGAGACATTTTTGCCTGTTTGTTCCAGGACTCCCTGAAAAAAGGCCTGGAAAACAGATGCCTTTTCTTTTCTTTGGACAGGAATGTTCCTGTATGCTTTTCCACCCTTTCCACTACTAATATCCAGGGTACTTCTGAAGATGGAGATCATTGTGGTAACTCCCTTCTGGCCCAGACACTCATGGTTTTCCATTCTTTTGAAAATGGCCAGGGGTAATTATCGCAAGCTTCCTCACAGACTGGATCTGTTTGCACAAGAACAGGATACACTCTGACATCCATCATCAATTGTCTCCCTCGTGTCTTAATTCCTTTTAAGCACCTGTTTATTGAGGATGTGCAGCAGGTATTAATAGAGGCAAGAAAGCCTGCTACTAGAAAATCATATATTAGCAAATAGGGTTTTCTAGTTGGTGCTAACAATATAACCAGCACCCCTTCAGGGCTAGCTGTTCTCTAGTTTTTACAATATTTGTATGAGTTACTTGTCTTACGGCCTTTCTTATTCCTCTGTCAAGGTTCATTTATTGGCTATTTCAGCATGTCTATCCATAGAGCCTCCTCTTTCAAGGCATTCTTATTTCAAAATGTTCCTGAAAGGGGTTTTGCATAAGAGGCCTCCAAGTAATCGGATAGCCATTCCTTGGGATCTTAATTTTGTGTTAGAGAAGCTAGAATTTATTCCATTCGAGTTAGCTAGTCTAGCTGACTTAAGGTTCTTAACATGGAAAACAATTTTACTGATTGCTCTAACCTCTGCAAGAAGGGTGTCTTAAGTTGCAAGCTCTTATGATAAGTCATCCCTGTCTCGTCTTCCATAGGGACAGGTTTTTTTTTTTTGAGAATGTATCCTTCTTTAATGCGTAAAGTGGTATTCAAGTTTTCTTTAATCCATCTCCCCATTTTCGCAGACAACATAGGTACCATCTTGACAGAACTTAATTTTTCAGATGATCTGATCATTTATTTCTTGGGAAGGTAAAAAGAAGGGACAGCCTTTATTAAAAGAGTTTTTTAAAATGTTTGATCTAAGACTGTTTTGTTACACTCATCATGACAAATATATTCAAGGTCCTTGGCTTCATCTATGGCTTTTTGGAAAAAGTTGGATTCTAGAAATGCTCTAGAAGCTGTTGCTTGGTCCTCTCTGCGAGGTTTTACAAAGCACTATCAGCTTGATTCCTTCTCTGGGTCCAGATGAATCTTTATTTGGGCCATTTTCCAGGGGCTCCTGGACTCTTCTCCTTTCACCTCACAAATGTTGGCTATGGTAATCTACCCATATAGCTAAGCCTATTACAGCAGTGATCACTATGTTGAACTTCTTACAGTTGTGTAAGTAAATTTACGAAAACAGTAGGTGTTGAAATGATCACTGCTGCAATAGCCTCTTTCATCCTCCACCCCCCCCCCCCCTTCCATCCACACTCTGTTTTTGGTATGTTTGTGCTAGGGTATGAACATTTTTTTTTTTTTTTTTTTCTTGTGCCTAACCTTGTATTTTCAGGGCTCAGCCTCCCTCTCTCTGTTGGCATGAAAGCTCCTGAAGGGCTTTGCATGCAAACCTCTTTCATCAGCTCAGTTCAAGCTAACAGTTTGGGTGCATGGAAAGTGCCTTGAAGGTTTGGAATCTAGCCAGCTGTTATTTATTTGACAGGATGTAGCCCGTATAGCTAAGGCTGCTACAGCAGTGATCATTCGAGCGTCTGTTAATACAGTAAGTTTACTTAACGCAACTGTACTTAAATTCTTTTCTATTTCACTGCATTGTATAGTTTCACTTCAGCAGACTTCTCATGGAGGTTGTGCTGATGAGATCAGTAAAGTTCACTGTAAAACTATTTCGTCAAGGTAATAAGTTTAGATAAAATACTTCCTTGACATGACTGGATTTAGTAGAAATGTTAGAAAATATGTATTAGTGTGGAGAATGGATGGAGTTTGTGAATCATAAAAAACAAGTCCCTCAACTTAATTTTATAAAACTGATGCTCAGGTTACAAAAGATGGAAAAAAAAAAAACAGGAGCAGTTTGTTGGAAACACAAGAACATATTTTCAACCTTCTTTTGTGCTTTGCTGCCAAGCAGTACCAAGTTAATGTGTCTAAGGTGTACATCAAATACAAAGATAGGCTATATTTGTACAAATGTTGAAGCTAGTTTTGAAGACCTGTTGTGCTGCAGTGTTACATCATGGTTGCAGCATGAAATGAGACACTAAAATTGCTGTCCCTTAAGGCAGTAAAGTGTGAATTGCTTGACTAATTTATAACAGTGATGCATGCAGTCTATAGAAGTACTTTGGTAAATGGGTTATGTATGTGCTGTTGGGGAAACACTGGTCTAAGCAAATAAAGATTATAGTTCAGGTGTGTTAGAAATGTAGTATTAGGATTTTTGATCTCTGGACAGCCACTGCATATCATCAGCCTCCCCTTCCCTGAACTGGGAATTCTTGGCTTTCATAAGATATTATTGGTTGTACTGGGATATTTTTTTCTATTTTTAGTATTTTTTTTCTTAATTGCTTATGTTTAATGTTTTTAACAAACCCTACTCATCCTCAAATACAGTGGACTGTTCATCATAGTTGTGAACTGCTGCTGTCTAGCACAACCAAGGTATGTTTTTAGTATCACATTTAAAGAGCAGCACTAATTGCAGCTCACCCCTCCTCCAAGAAAGTTTTGCTGTATTGTATACTAGATTTGTGTAATGGGTGTCATGTATGGTTTATACAAGTATGTATATGATGTCTTGACAAGAGCCAAATATTCTGACATTAAAAGCCAATATGCATCTTCCTCCTGACCAGCTTACATCATACCTCTCAGGCCATTATCTTTTGTTACACTTTCCATAACAGAATGCCCATATTTTTTCTTCATATTTATGGTTTTCTGGCAAATTATTGAGGAGTGAAGTCACTAAATAATGCCAGGCATTTGAGTTTCAGGCTTCAAATCCTTCAGAAAAATGTATACTAACACACAAGACCTTTTATTCTAGCAGTTTTCTAAGTTTATAAGAGCAATATTTAAAATTTGTCCTTATGTTTGGGCTTTTGTTCCCCTCATTATTGGTGGCTTTGTCTAGATTTTTTGTACTAAGAGGTTGAGAGGTGTGGCTTGCATTGCCATTAGTTGTGTGTTTTTGTTTCACTGGCTTCTGAATACTAGCGCCAGTTTGTGTGATTTACCCCCCCCCCCAAAAAAAAAAAAAAACATTGGTATAGACTGCCAGTAATTTCTTTGTGTGGTACTTTCTTAAATCACTGTCCATATGAATGATTTAATCATAGTGGGCTCAGTAGTGACATGAACTGCCCCTTTGTGTCATATTCAGACTTAAATACATGGGTGCTAATCTAAGTAGTGCAGCCGGAGTGGTTTCTTTCAGCATTGCTGTTTTTTTTTAATCATGTAGTCAGTTGCATTGTGTTGCTTCATCTTTCATGTAGCCGTCATTATTTAGGACTACTGATTTAAATTGTCATGAGGAATGCTCTAAGGGCTTAATTAGGCTCACATAAATGAGTCTTAAACTGTGACAGCTGTCCTGGGTGGTGGTGTATTTGGAACTCCATGTAATATTTTTAACTGTATATTTGTTATCTTGCCCATCTAACCCATTCCAGAGAATTTCACTGGATTCAAACTTGCCAGTAGATAGGAATAATTAGACCCTAGAGTGTCATTTTCTGTAATAAATAACCATATATTTTGGCAGCTGTGTGTGACTGAGACCGTTGGAGATCCTAAAGTTGCTATTACAGAAATATTTTAATTGGGTAAATATGTGTATCAAATTATCAAAAAGGCCTTTTTCGTCTGTTACCTGCACTGCCTAGACAGCGCAGGATGAAAATGGTAAAACTTAACACAATTCGGATGTTAACTGCTTTAGTATATGACACTTATAGCAGACTGAGAACTCAGAGCAGATACAAACACCGAAGTTACCATGTAAGTTGTGTGATATCTCTTTTACAGATCTAGTGTAAAGTGTTTGTAAGGATGGAAAGTGTGAGTGGAGGTATGGGCAGAAAGAATAAGATATTTAAGGAATTCCCTGCATGTTAGTCATGGTTTTAACCTTCGCTGACAAAGGTAGAAGGTGTGATGGATCAGATTTTTGTGAAGGAAGTGAAGTCATATGTCTCTGAGTGCTTACATCTTGTCTGAAATATTCAAATGGAATAGCATGTCACCAGATGGCTTGTATTTCTTGGTAACAGAAAAGTAAGTAGTAATATCATCAAGCCTGGAGCTGAGAAGACATAACTTAAAACTAAACAATGACTGGTATTCATAGTCTAGACCTAAAATATTTTTATAGCAGTAATCCACAGAGTGGAGCTGTATGCTTATGTTGGATAGCATTTAGGATGCTACAAAAATGTGGAGACGTTTTAGTAAATGTGCCTCCCTGTCGCAAAAGCTTAACATGTTTAAGGCATAAGCGATAGGGAGATAGTTAATACACAGATAAGGGGCATTTACATGTTTGAGTATCAGTAGGATTCATAGAGAAAAACCTTAAAGGACCCCTTTGCATGCTAAACATGTAAATTGCCCTGAACTTGTGCCAGTGATCAGCAAATTACCATCAGAATACGGAGTTGCAAGGGGAAGGGGAAAAGGAATATGTGCTGCCATACATTTTAAAAGGAGATACAAGAATTTTTTTTTTTATCATCATTTTTTAATGCTCCTGCATCCATGTACAAACTACTGAAGGGCTCATGGGGGAAATTATTCATTTTGGTGCTTGTGCATTCATGGACAAACTACTGAAGGGGTCATTTGGGGGAAATGTTTCATTTTGGTGCTTGTGCATACTTGGTCAAACGACTGAAGGGATCACGGGAAATATTTCATTTTGGTGCTTGTACACACTTGCACATATGACTGAAGGGGTTCTTGTGGGGAAATGCTTCATTTTGGTGCTTGTGCAGTCTTGGTGAAACTGCTTTAGGGATCACTGAAGGAAGTACTTCATAGGTTCATAGGTTTATACTAGGCTATCTGCCCTAGGGCATTTATAAGCCTAGCCAGAGTGTATTTGGCGTTTGCCACCCTTTTAGATTAGTTGACTGTGCCTCTGTATAGTAGGTCACATAGCCCTACTAAGGTTAGTTTACTGTACCTCTGTCAAGCAGGGTCACAGAAGAGATCCCAGGGGTAAACTTAAGATCTCCCATCCACTCGTCAAGATTTCTCTTGAAGAGGGTCAGTGAGGGGCTCTGCCTAACATGGATTGGGATTTTGTTCCAGAGTGAGGGGAGCCTCTGGGATATGAATCTGTCCCTCCAGCATGTCCTATTTATTTCTGTGCTGAGGTTCAAGTCCCTGGAGCGTGTAGCTCTAAGGGATTTGGATTTCCTGAGGTGAAGCATGTCCATTAATTCTGGGTTGGACATGGCTTTGTACGTCCGACACAGATCGCCTCTGAGTAGTCGGTACGCAACTGAGTAGAGCTGGAGTTTCTTTAGCCGAGCTGCATAGGGCATCTGTTTGAGCCCCTTGATCCTCTTGGTGAGGTACTTTTGGGGTCTTTCCAGTTGCTGCAGGTGTCTAGTAAGGTACATCCCAAATGGGGCATTGTATTCAATTATGGGCCTGATAAGTGATGAGTAGAGGGGCACAATGACATCTCTTGATCTAGATGTGAACCCTTTCGTGATAAGGTGGGCTATATAGAAGGTCTTTCTAACCACTTTGGCAACGTGATTGTCAAAGGAGAGATTGCTATCTACGTGGGTCCCCAAGTCTCTAATTACTTCTTCCGTACTTAATGGATTACCACCTATGTGGTAATTTGTGGGCACTTTGTTTTTCCCAAAGGGGATGACTATGCACTTTTTGGCATTTAGCTTTAGGCCATGGCTCTGAAACCAGTTATCCGTTTCTGTGAGACCATTTTTAGAGGATGCTTGTGTCAGCCGGAGAGTCGATTGTGGCACCCAGTTTGCAGTCATCTGCGAACTTGGTCAGCCATAGTCCACCCGTGTTAGCCTGTACCCCGGAGAAATGTATACCGAACAAGAGAGGTCCCAGGACTGAGCCTTGTGGTACTCCACTTGTAACTGACATGGCACCTGCTAGTCTGACCATGTGGGTTCTATCCCTGAGCCAGTTTGCAACCCATCTTGTGACATAGGGGTTGATATTTAAGCTTGTGAGCTTATTTATGATGCCCGAGTGGGGTATTGTGTCGAAGGCTTTTGCGAGGTCCAGGTAGGCTAGGTGGACTACCTTCCCTTCGTCTATGGCTTTGGTAACTGTTTCAAAGAAGTCGACCAGGTTCAAGAGGCAAGATCTGCCCTTAACAAAGCCGAATTGGGTAGGATCCAGTGTTTGGAGGTTCCCAATGTCTTTATGATTTCCATGATGATACGCTCCATAGCTTTGCAGACCAGGCTAGTCAGGCTTATAGGGCGAAAGTTTCTGGGGTCTGTTGTGGCACCACCTTTGTGGAGTGGGACCACTGTTGCTGTACGCCATTCCTTGGGTATATATCCTGTAGTAAGGCTGAGATTGAACAGTGACTTTATATGAGGGTTTAGTTCTTCATGGAGCTCATGTAAGATGCAGCCCGGGACACCGTCTGGTCCCATTGATGCTGTGTTTTTTGCTTTGGAAAGGGTGCTGTCACCTGTGCATCTCTGATCTCAGGAAGGCTACACTCTGTTGGGATAGACATTTGCTCTTTTGGGGGTTTGCACTAAACCTTTCTGCCAGGATGTTGGCAGTGTCTGTGGGTTCAGTGTATTTTTTGTCATTTTGCACTAACTCAGAGCATATCTGGGAGTTGCCTTCATTTTAGTGTCAGGTGAAGTGCTTGTGCTTACAATGGTCATAACTTATTTTGTGACATTTTAGTGCTAGTGCATATGTACACAAACTACTGAAGAGCTTCCTGTAGGAAGTAATTAATTTGTGTGTCAATAAAGTGCTTCTGCTTGTTTGGACAAACAACTAAAGGGACGTTTGGGGGGCAAGTACATGGATTGCAACAACTCTGATATCAAAGGCAAAACACCGCTTTTTAACAAGGGATGTGTGTAACTTGCTGCTAGTAAACTATGGATCGCAAGAACACCTCATTAGCATACGTTGCTTTACAGAATTTCTCATTTGCATCTCATTATGCTTGAGGCATTTTGCAGTAGTATAAATGGCGTCTATAAATCTCCCCTTTGCTACACTAATTTGTAAACAATGGGAATACACTTGTCACATCTGTGCAAGTGAATATGAATGTCGTCTAGTATTTTGCTCTCACTTTTGTTTGAAAGTAGTATGAGAAACATAGATATATATATATATATATATATATATATATATATATATATATATATATATATATATATATATATATTCATAGGTTCATACTAGGCTATCTGCCCTAGGGCATTTATAAGCCTAGCCAGAGTGTGTGTGGCTTTCACCACCCCTTAGGATGAGAATACTATACCCATTAGTTTGCTGTGCCTTTGTCCAGCAGTGACACAGAGATGATTCCCGGGGTAAGCCTACGATCTCCCATCCACTCGTCAAGATTTCTCTTGAACAGAGTCAGTGAGGGGCTCTGCCTCACATGGACTGGGATTCTGTTCCATAGTGTAGAGAGTCTCTGGGCGATGAATCTGTCCCTCCAGCACGTCCTATTTATATCTGTGTTGAGGTTTAAGTCTCTTGCTCTCATGGCTCTGGTGGATTTGGATTTTTTGAGGTGGAGCATGTCCATTAATTCCGGGTTGGACATGGCCTTGTATGTCAGGCACAGATAACCTCTGAGCAGACGGTATGCGACTGAATAGAGCTGGAGTTTCTTCAGTCAGGCAGCGTATGACATATGTTTGAGCCCCTTTATCCTTTTGGTGAGGAACTTTTGGGGTCTTTCCAACTGCTGCAGGTGTCGGGTAAGGTACATTCTGAATGGGGCGTTGTACTCAATCATTGGTCTGATAAGTGAAGAGTACAGGGGTACAATGACCTCTCCTGATCTGGATGCGAATCCCTTCATGATCAGGTGGGCAATGTAGAAGGTCTTCCTAACCACTTTGGCAATGTGAGTGTCAAAAGAGAGGTTACTGTCAACTTGGGTCCCCAGGTCCCTGATAACTTCTTCCGTGTTTAATGGATTACCATCTATGTGGTAATTAGGGGTTACCTTGTTTTTCCAAAAGGGTATGACTATACATATTTTGGCATTTAGCTTAAGGCCATGGCTCTGGCACCAGTTATCCATTTCTATGAGACCTCTCTGGAGGATGTCTGTGTCTGATGGAGTGTCAATTATGGTGCCCAGTTTGCAGTCATCTGCAAATTTTGTCAGCCACAATCCCCCTATGTTTGCCTGCACTTCAGAAAAATAAATGCCGAACAAGAGGGGGCCCAGGACTGAGCCCTGTGGGACACCGCTCGTGACCGGCTTAGAGTCTGACATGGCACCAGCAACTCTAACCCTAGAGCCAGTTTGCAACCCATCTTGTGACATATGGGTTTACATCTAAGCTGGTGAGCTTTTCTATGATGCCCGAGTGGGGTATTGTGTCGAACGCTTTTGCTAGGTCAAGGTAGGCTGTGTGAACTGCCTTACCCTCATCAATGGCCTTAGTGACTGTTTCGAAAAAGTCAACCAAGTTCAAGAGGCAGGATCTGCCCTTGACAAAGCCAAATTGGGTAGGATCCAGTGTCTGTAGGTCCCCAATGTCTTTATTTATGAGTTCCATTATGATCCTCTCCATAGCTTTGCAGACAAGGCTCGTCAAGCTTATGGGGCGGTAATTTCCAGGGTCCGTAGAAGCACCGCCTTTGTGGAGTGGGACCACAGTTGCCGTACGCCATTCTTTGGGTACGTATCCTGTAGTTAAGGCTAAGATTAAACAGCAGCCTTATGTGTGGGTTTAGTTCCTCATTGAGTTTGTGTAGCACACAGCCGGGGACACCGTCCGGTCCCATTGATGCTGTGTTTTTTGCTTTAGAGAGAGCAGGTCTCACCTGGGCATCTGAGATGTTTGGGAGGCTAGACTCTGGTGGGATAGATATTTCTCCTTTTGGGGGGAGGGAGGGGAGAAATTTGCACTGAACCTGTCTTGCCAGTATGTTGGCAATGTCTGTGGGTTCGGTGATTTTTTTTGTATCATTTTGGACTAATTCTGAGCATATCTGGGAGTTTCCACCCAGGTTTCTAACATAGCTAAAGAAGGCCTTATGATTGTCTTTTGTGTCATTAGCGATTTTTCTCTCAAAGTTGGCCCTGGATGATTTTATGAGTGATCGTAGTTTTTTTGCTAGTAGTGATCAGAGATGCCTTCCCTTTTAGGGATTTTGCTCTGTCATGTAGTAGCTTTCTCCTCTTGTTGTAGAGTTTGTTTATGGCTGGGGCCCACCAGACCGGGTGCCTGCCTTTGGTGGAAAGGGTCTTGATTTTATTAGGGATTGCTTGATCAGATTTGAAATTTCATTAAGCAGTAGTTGGCTAATGGAGAAGAAATATAAGACTGTAAGGGCTTGTAAACCACACACTACAGCACAGTCCTAATGCTTATACTACTTCCTGAGTAGTATCCAACTGAGCTTTTTGAATGGTTGCTAACGGGTTTGGTCTGTGTATATGTGTGTATGTATGTATACACGTGTGTGTATATATGTATTATATAAAAAATGTGCCTGTGTGTATATGTGTATATATATATATATATATATATATATATATATATATATATATATATATATATATCTATATATATATATATATATATATATATATATATATATATATATATATATTATCATTATCTATATATCTATATATATATATATATATATATATATATATATATACCTATATCTATCTATCTATATATATATATATATATATATATCTATATATATATATATATCTATCTATATATATATATATATATATATATATATATATCTATCTATATATATATATATATATATATATATCTATATATATATATATATATATATATATATATATATATATATATATATCTATATATATATATATATATATATATATATATATATATATATATATATATATATATATATATATATATATATATATATATATATATATATATATATATATATATATATATATATATATATATATATATATATATATATATATATATATATATATATATATATATATATATATATATATATATATATATATATATATATATATATATATATATATATATATATATATATATATATATATATATATATATATATATATATATATATATATATATACATATATATATATATATCTATATCTGTATATATATATGTATATGTATATATATATATATATATATATATATATATATATAGGTTCATACTAGGCTATCTGCCCTACGGCATTTATAAGCCTAGCCAGAATGTGTTTGGCTTTCACCACCCATTTTAAATTTATTTTGCTATGCCTTTTTTCGAGGTTAGTATACTGAGCCTCTGTCTAACAGTGACACAGAAGTGATACCCGGGGTAAACCTACGATCTCCCATCCACTCATCAAGATTCCTCTTGAAGAGAGTCAATGAGGGACTCTGCCTAACCTGGACTGGGATTTTATTCCAGAGTGAAGGGAGCCTCTGGGTTATGAATCTGTCCCTCCAGCATGTCCTATTTATTTCAGTGCTGAGGTTCAAGTCTCTCGAGCGCATAGCTCGATAGGATTTGGATTTTCTGAGGTGCAGCATGTCCATTCATTCCGGGTTGGACATGGCTTTGTACGTCAGGCACAGATCGCCTCTGAACAGGCGGTATGCCACTGAGTAGAGCTGGAGTTTCTTTAACCGGGCAGCATATGGCATCTATTTGAGCCCTTTGATCCTCTTGGTGAGGTACTTTTGGGGTCTTTCCAGTTGCTGCAGGTGTCTGGTAAGGTACATCCCAAAAGGGGCATTGTACTCAATTATGGGCCTGATGAGGGATGAGTAAAGAGGCACGAAGACCTCCCCTGATCTAGATGTGAATCCCTTCATGATTAGGTGGGCTATATAAAATGTTTTTCTAACCACTTTGGCCACGTGGTTGTCAAATGAGAGATTGCTATCAACTTGGGTCCCCAGGTCCCTAATTACTTCTTCTCTACTTAATGGATTACCACCTATGTGGTAATTTGTGGGCACTTTGTTTTTGCCAAAGGGGATGACTATACACTTTCTGGCATTTAGCTTGAGGCCATGGCTCTGGCACCAGTTGTCTGTTTCTATGAGGCCCTTTTGGAGGATGCTTGTGTCGGCTGGAGAGTCGATTATGGCACCCAGTTTGCAGTCATCTGCGAACTTGGTCAGCCACAGTCCTTCTGTGTTGGCCTGTACCTCCGAGAAATATATACCGAACAAGAGAGGTCCCAGGACTGAGCCTTGTGGGACACCACTTGTAACTGGTTTGGAGTCTGACATGGCTCCAGCAATTCTAACCATGTGGGTTCTGTCCTTGAGCCAGTTTGCAATCCATCTAGTGACATAGGGGTTTATATTTAAGCTGGTGAGCTTATCTATAATGCCCGAGTGGGGTATTGTATCGAAGGCTTTTGCGAGGTCCAGGTAGGCTGTGTGGACCACCTTCCCCTCGTCATTGGCTTTGGTGACTGTTTCAAAGAAATCAACCAGGTTTAAGAGGCAGGATCTGCCCTTAACAAAGCCGAACTGGGTAGGATCCAGTGTTTGTAGGTCCTCAATATCTTTATTTATGAGGTCCATGATGATTCTTTCCATAGCTTTGCAGACCAAGCTAGTCAGGCTTATGGGGCGGTAGTTTCCAGGATCCGTTGAGGCACCACCTTTATGGAGAGGGACCACTGTTGCTGTACGCCACTCTTTGGGCACATATCCTGTAGTAAGGCTGAGATTGAACAGTAGTTTTATGTTTGGGTTTAGCTCTTGGAGTTCATGTAGGACGCAGCCCGGGACACCATCTGGTCCCATTGATGCTGTGTTTTTTGCTTTGGAGAGGGCGGCTCTTACCTGAGCATCTGAGATGTCAGGGGGGCAGCACTCTGCTGGGATAGATATTTGCCCTTTTGGTGGTGGGGGGGGGGGAGAAGGTTGCGCTGAACCTGTCAGCTAGGATGTTGGCAATGTCTGTGGGTTCGGTGTATTTTGTCATTTTGGACTAATTCTGAGCATATCTAGGAATTACCACCCAGGTTCCTAACATAATAAAGAAAGCCTTGTGATTATCTTTAGTGTCCTGTGCAATTTTTCTCTCGAAGCTGGCCTTAGACAATTTTATGTGTGCCCGTAGTTTTTTGCTAATACTGATCAGTGATGCCTACCCTTTTTGGGATTTTGCTCTATCATTTAGTAGCTTCCTCCTTCTATTGTATAGTTTGTTTATGGCTGGGGTCCACCAGACAGGACGTCTGCCTTTGGAGGATTGGGTCTTGGTTTTATTTGGGATCGCATGATCCATGCATTCCTGAAGGTGTTCATAGAATGCGTTTATAAAGGATTCTGCGGTCTGGGCGTATTTTCCACAGGCCCGGGGCTTTGAAGGATTCCACCTCAGTTTTGAGGAGTGTGAAATTTGCTTTAGAGAAGTTTTTCACTGTGGTTTTCTGGGCAGGGGGTGGGGTCGGGATGTGAATATCCAGTGAGATTAGTTTATGGTCTGATCTTACCAGTGAGGGATACACTTCTGGTCTGGAGCATAGAGTCCCCATGTTGGTGATGATCAGGTCCAGTATGTTTTCCCCTCTTGTGGGAGTGGTAACAAGTTGTTCCATAGCATTTGAGTTTATAAATTCTAGGAACCTTTGGGCTAGGGTGTTGGAGCTAGAGTAATGCTCCCAGTCTATGTTTGGGTAGTTGAAGTCGCCCAATATAATGGTGTTTCGAGAGACCTTCATATTTTCCAGTGTCTCAGGAAGGCCGAGTGTGGTTCCTGGGTTTGGGAGGGTGGTCTGTAGCAGGCTATGAACTGGAAGGCAGTTTTACCCATTGTTAGTTGCACATGGATAGTCTGTGATGCTTCGGGCTTTGCCACCAACCTGGAGGTGTGGGTATCTTTGATGAATATCGATACTCCCCCTCCTTTTGTGGTTCGGTCCAAGTTTTGGGGCCGAAAAGCATGGTATGAGGTATAACCTGGTAGTGCTGGGGTGCTCTCGGGAGCCCTGAACCAGGTTTATGTTACTGCACAGATATCGATGTTCTCCGTGCTAAGGAGAGTTTCGAGTGCGTGCATCTTGAGGTTTAGACTTCTG